>NC_142200.1:2264362-2489362 GCF_049639895.1 Pseudopodoces humilis | reverse complement strand
ACACAGGAAAGAGAGGGACAGCAAATCAAACAGAATACCCAGCATTTCACCCCAAAAGGAAGGCTGGCTTTTTCAGGCAAGAAGAGGAATTTGCAGCGTGTTCCAGCAGTGAAAGCCCCCAGCCGTGGGCAGGGAACCCCTCCTGCCTTCCTCAGCCCCCCTGATGCAAACACCAAGGAAGAGAAATGCTGCCAGGAGCTTTCTACTGCAGACAGGCACTGCCACTGTCTAGGGTGATGCTGAAATGCTGGCCTTGTCCTCACCCCCTCTCTCTCAGTTCTGAGGACATCTCAAACATGCCTGGAAGAAGTAAAACAGAGAAATTAAAAAAAAAAAAAAAAAAAAAAAAAAGTGATGGGGAAATGGGCCAAAAAGGGCAGGATGTTCAATCAGAAACTAAAGAGTTGGAGAGAATCAGCAAGACAAGCAGCCCTCCTCCCATCAACTGGACATCATTAAAATAAAATAAAATAAAATAAAATAAAATAAAATAAAATAAAATAAAATAAAATAAAATAAAATAAAATAAAATAAAATAAAATAAAATAAAATAAAATAAAATAAAATAAAATCAAGCTGTATTCTTACCAAGTCAAATCTGAGTGAATGGAGGGAAAAAGAAGCATTGATGTAAGACACACTAACAAGTTAATTAACATCTCTCATCTTGTGAGAGCAGAGGGTGCCAGGTATTCCCTAAATACAAAGTGGCCCATCCTCCTGATTTCCAGGAATTTCAATCTCCCAAAAGGAAGCTCTTGTTTGCCAGAGTGGTTATTTTCTTATTGTTCATAAACATGAACTTTTTCTCCCTGTCAGGATGCAAATATGGCCTGGTTTCTCCTTCACTAATGAGCAATAAATGTGAAAACCCCACAGAGAACAAAAAAAAAAATTGAAAAATCACTGAAAATACTCAAATTCTGTTAACAGTTCCAAAATTTAAAAGTATGAATTAACAGCACTTTGTTTGAGCAGTAAGACTATAAAAGGAGAGGTATGAAATGACAATGTGACTGAAACCTCCAAATTACATTTCCAAAAACACACACACACACTGCACATCCATTCCCCCAGGTATGCACATCCTGTGTATTTTTAGTGAATTTTATTGTTATTAGATCCTGGCTTGGAATTATCTGTGTATTGTTCAAAGTCCCAGCCATCTGGCTACAGTCTGGCTGCTAAAGCACTTCAGGAAAAGCAGCAGACATCTCTTCTTTCCTCACCTGCTTAACTCCTGCAGTACCTGAAATAAATCTAAAAAAAATTATTACTACAGGATTGCAAAAAAGGGTTTTTTTTGTTGCATTTTGTCATAAGCCCAAGTTCTTTGCAAACTGTGTTTTACAGCAAACCCTCTTTCTTTTACACCATCTTGCAGAAGTGAAAATAATAATAAAAAAGAACTCGGAGCAACGAGTGGGAGAAAGTGACACAGAAATCTTATTTTGCTCAGCCCATCACTTTGGTTGCCTCCACACGGGTATTAAAGTACAGGAGGTCTGAAATTTCCAGACTCACAGGACTTTTTTTTCCCCTCAAAACCTCTTTTTTTTAGGGGAGAATGGGATGGTTCCCAGTGGTTTTGCTTCCACACAGCTTCATATGCCACAGACCTGTTTTAACATGTCCAAATTCAAGTCAAGTGCTATTCCCAGCCCCAAAAGATGGATTTATGACTTTAAAAATCTTCAGAGGGATTTATGACTTTGGAAAACCTTCTTTACATAACTTTGCCCCTCTACTTTGCCAGCTGTATCCCTGTTTCCATTTCTGTGTCTCTGTTAGGAGAGGAGAAGGAATAGAGAACATTGTATTTTATGCAGCATGGCTGTGATCAGCTCTTCATTCTTCTGCTCTCCACTAAGGGCCTGAGAAAAGTGTTCAGAGAAGAAAAATAAAATAAAATTCCCCACCTAAGCAAATAATGCTCTGTGCATTCACATGTATGGAATATTCTTTGTCTCTCTGAGAATCCACTCCCAAATCTCTGGCTGAAGATGTCAAAGCAAGGAACAGCCAAACACACGGAAGTATCCATGGAAAATATTCCACCTTAGCACATTGCTGGGCACTAAGGGATTTAGGAGCAATCAGGTTTGACTGCTTGTAAAAAAAAATAAAAAAAAAATAAAAAAAACACATTGGTTTCAAGAGATCCTTAAAAACCTTCCAGAGCAGAAAAGGGGCCTTGGATATCCACTCCCACACCCACAGCTGCATCATCAGGTGTGATCTCTGAGGTCTGACATTGATGAGATTCTGAAAATAGGACATAAGCTATAAAAAAGCCCACTGGGAGTATTTTAATCCTGATCCTGTATCTCTCAAGAATCTGCTGCCTACCAACTGAAGCTTGATTTCCACTAAAAATATTGGCTTTAAAAGGAATTAAAGAATTTTTAACGTACTTAGGATGTGTTCATATAGAAAAAATAATAGTATCATCATCCCATTGCAGCCCTCAGCAGCCAGGAAAAAAAGGATGAGAAACACAGAGATAACGCCAAAACGTGTTTCCAGCTCAGGATCAGGAAAAAATGGGAAATTGGCTTTTAGAAACACCTACACAACCACTTGTACATCTCAGAACCTCTCTAAGCTGCTTCTTCCACCCCAGCACAACCCCCTGCAGCACCAGCCCCTTCAGCCACACCAACAGCCCCTGAACTGCTCATGAATCCCAGACATTGGTATCCGACTGTAACAGAGAAATTGAGGGAAGATCTGCAACACATACATCCTAACATCCAATTTAAAATCCTTCCTCACTCCTAAATGCTTTCCATCCACACTAATTCACCCTAATCCCCAATCTACCTGCTTACATCTGTCGAGTCCTTCCCCACTGTTGATCTTTAATCCCTGCCCACTTCTAGCTGCCAGTGTCAGTCTCCAAGCCAACGTCACCTGGAAGAAGAGATATTCAGAAATAATATTTCTGGACTGACAGCATGGATAAAAGCTTTATTCCTTTTTTATTATTATTATTATTATTTTTCTCTTCATTCAAATTCTGTTTGTGTCACAGGTATTTGGGTCAGCTGTGTCTATTCCTCCTTTACGTACAGAAGTGAGATTTGTGAATGTTCTGTAAATAAATACATCCTTAGAGGAGGGCTGCAGAACAGAAATCCACAACTGTGTTGTCCTAGGGTGACATTATGGTGCTTGTATCCCAAATCATCTGTTTACACTGGATATTTTTCTGCACCTTTAAGACTGGCTCCGAGAGCGAAGGGGGAAGAAAAGGAGCAAGCTCTGCTTTGCTTTACACCCACAAAAAGAACTCACTCTCTCTCTCCAATCCACAAAAAGACTTTCTGCATTTGCCATCTCTTCAAAACAGAAAAAAAAATTAATTGTTTAATATTATTAATTATTTTTATGCTTGTGAATACTCTGCTTATTAAATAAACAGGTTTTCCACTTTTCTCTAAAGAAGTCTTTGTCTCCTGAACAAGTGAAGGGAAAGGCCACTCAATTTTGCCCTTTAAAAAACCACCCCTTGAAAAGCTCCTTTTCAAATTTGTACCAAACCAAAATATTTTTTCAGTATCTCTATAAATCTGCATCCCCACTTTCCTGGCAGAAGGTAATGCCATAAAACTCCACCTGCATTTTCAAACAGAAAAAGGAAAATTCACTCACACACAAAGGACGCTAAATTCTTTTATTTCTAATCAATTAAGAAATTCTACATCCTTAAGAAGTTAATTAATTGGATAATAGTAAGTATAGAAGGGGAAGGAAACAAGAAAACAGGGAAGTTAAGAGATTTGCACCTGGCTGCACTACGGAGTAGTGACAGAGGTGACCAAGACATGGATATGCTCTCCAAAAGATCAAAGACTTGGTAAGCTACAAGCTGCATTCATGCACAGAGAATTTGCTAGTTTATCCATTATTATTTTTAATATCAATATTATTATTACAAATAATATATTAACATCTCAAACATGCAGAGTTCCATCTCACTCAGCATGTCCTGCAGCACCCACTGTCCATATCACAACAGCACAGGCAACAGAGACATTTTTCCTTCCTAAACCTTTATCCCAGATTTTAGACTTTTTGGATTAGTTCCCTTTCACAGCCGAAACCCCAAGTGGGAATTCTACAGCAGCAGAAACCAAAAAAATAATTCTGGAACAATTCAGTTAATATCAAGCTTGGTTTGCAGCCAAAGATCAGGGTGAGGTAGCACAGTCTCACCTGGGCTAAGAATTGGAGCTGTGCCAGTGTCTGATTCACATCTGGGACAAAGTAAATTCCTGCCAGAAACTATTGTAGCTCTTCTTCCAGTGCCCAGGAATGTCCACTCCCAAATTTACTGGGGTTACTCCAGTAATAGTGGAGGAGACAGAGCATCACTGTACATGGCTATCCAAACGAGGACAGACCAGGCTGAATTCAATTTCAGCCCCATTTGGTTTCCTGATGAGCACATTAATTAAATTAAAAAAAAAAAATTAAAAAAAAAAAAAAAAATGAAAAAATGACATTTAGCAGCCCTAATAGCAATAAAAAGTGTCAGCATCTTCCCAAGCAGGAAATGCAACATGGAGTGGATAAAGCTGTGTTAGAAATGACAGTCTGTTCCTGGACACCACCTTTTCCAGTGAAGTTTGGGGATTCTTCCATTCATGTTGCAGGAAAGGAGTTGCAGAACCTCAGGAAAAATGCTGGCTGGAGTATTTAGCCTGTTTGACTGCTGATTCTGCCTCCTCTCTGGGGAGACAGCTTGATGAAACAAACTGGGATGCAGCCACCAGCCCGGATGCTGGAAATATTCCAGCAAACCTGGAACAAGCTCTGATCTGCACTACCCCTGATTTCAGAATGAAACCATCCTGGCAGCACATCTGCCTGGCACAGCAGGACACTGGGGAGCACTGGGATATGCACGTAGAGACAGCTCTGATGGAAAAACAAACAGCTGCAGAAGGGTTGCTCCATCCTCATCCTATTCCCCATGGATCCCCATTCAGCAAACATGGACAGATGTGCATACAAGGTCATGCAGCAATCCTGCTGCTCAGTTTCAGCTGTATCTTGTTTCAGGTGGACATTTTTGCAGGCACAGATCAAGAGAAACAGGCTTCAGATACTATCCAAGCATTGGGTATTGCCACGATGGAAAGAACAGGATGCAAAGCACAGGGTGGAAGCCCAGTGGTGTAAGAAATGTTGAGGAAGCTTTGCAGCAATTGTAGGAATTTTATAATAGAGCCAAGAACTCCCTTATGCCTTGTTGGAGAAGTGCTCTGCTCTCCTAACCAGAGAAGTGCTCTCGAGAAACTGAGAAAGTTTCAAAAACTGCAATTGTTTTCAATAGACAGAATTAAAGAATCTTGGAAGCATTGATTAGAAAATCACAGAAATATAGAATGGTTTAGGGAAGGGGTCTTAAAGATGATCCAGTTCCAGCCCCCTGCCATGGACAGGGACACCTTCCACTGGACTAGGTTCCTCCAAGCCCTGTCCAACCTGGCCTTAAATACTTCCAGGGATGGGGCAGCCACAGCTCCTCTGGGTAGCCTGTGCCAGGGCCTCACCACCCTCAAAGGGAAGAATTTCTTCCTCACATCTCATCTAAACCTTCCCTCTTTCAGTTTAAAATCACTGATGTGGTGTCCAGGCCTGAGCCTAAACAAGAGCTGGTCCAAAGTTTGAATGAGGCAGTAGCTGAGTTTTATTTTGTTAATAAGACTTTCTTTCCTCTGCCTCCAAGACAAAGAAAAGCTTTTGAAAAAGCAGCCAGAAAGAAAAAAAAATGTTGAGCTAAATTCATTTCAGGAGCTGAACCTAAAGCACAGGGCAGTCTTTTCTTGTTTAGGAAAATATACCCATGTGGAAAGACTTTCCAGAAGGGCAGCCCCAGGTCTGGGCACACGTTGGGAAAGTAAAGGAACCACAAGCACATTCATGGAATTACAGAATCACAGAATGGCCTGGGTTGGAAAGGACTTTAAAAAACATCTGTTTCCAAACCTCTACAATGGGCAGGGAAACTTTCCACTGGACAGTTTCCACCAGCAACATTCATTCTGTTTTTGCTTTCCCTACCAAGGCACCTCTACAACGAGCCAGCTACGGGCAGAGGATCTTCTTAAACTACTTCTAATTCCACTGTAATTGAGTGGAAAATGAAGCAAGCTGTTCTGAGCAGTTCTCATATTTAAATGCATTTCCAGCTGAAATGCCTAACGAAAGGTGAGTAGCTTTGATTTCTGATTTTCTATCAAAGACTGGGACCACCAGCATGAGTTTTACATGTTCAATTGCTTTGGATAACCGAGACTAGCAAATAAAATTGGTAAAGGAAAACAAAAAACCCCACAAAAATTTAAAAAAAAAAACACAAAAAACCCCCACAAAAACAACAAAAAACAAACAAAAAAGTTTATCTTTACCCTATTTTTATCCAAGAAGTTTTTGGATTGGTTTGTTGATTTTGTTGTTTTTTGGTTTTTTATGCTAAGAAATTGTCAGCTCACCCTCACATATTTCATTAAAATACATATTTATTCCAATGGTGAGTTCTGTTTTTTCTAGTTGTATAAATAAATGCATAACCACTTACAATTCCTGAAATACTGAAATTAAAGCAAAACATTTATTATAATGTTAAAAGTGCCAGAAGGGATAGGGCAGAGGTTTTCAAAACAAACAGTTTCAAAGTCAATTTGTGTATGAAAGTTAATTCTCTTGGCAATTCCTTTTGCTATAAAACATGATGTTCATTATTCTTTAATATGTTTTCTTAAGTTTAGTCTTATTAATTCATTAAATCATTGCTAAGATGTCCAAAAACTGAATGTAAGGCAGAGAAGATCCTCTAAATCTAGTGAAAATGGACTAAGAAAAGAAATATATAACTTTTGGAAGTTTTGCACAACAGCATAGAAACAATAAGAAATAATTCTGTAGATGCCACAAGAAAGTTTTTTGGAGTTGTCTAGTGAGAGAGATCATCTTATCAGGATTTTTTTTGGTATTGTTTACATTTAGACTTTAACTTGCACTTTACTAATGACTTGTTAAATATGACACCCAAACTCCTCAACTTCTATGGGACATAAATACAAGAAAATATGATGGGATCCCAGACTTAGAAGCCAAAGTCAATCATTAAGACTCTCAGAAATGTTTTACACAACATGTGAAAAGCCACATTATTGTTTAGAGCTTTCTAAATTAGAGACAAGTCCAGAAGCTAACCTTGGAACAATATTTGTGAACCCATCTAAGCATGACAAAGAAAAAGTGCTACAGGAGGTCACATCTTCAGCCTTTTCTTCTTTGAAGCTTAGATTTGATGATCTTGGAGGTCTTTTTCAACCTTAATGATTCAGTAATTCCACACTTGACAGGACTCCATCCCAAAGGCACAGTTTGTTTAAATTACTGAATGTGATCTGGCACAGCCCTCCAGTCAGAGACTTCAGCATTTGAAAAAAAACAAACCACTCTTAATATTGCATAGCAGCTTCGAACCTCCCCTCAAAATTCAACAATTTTGTTCTTGCTTTTTTTCACTGCTTTTAACTCTTTCTAGCACCCTTTCCTGAGGACATTTAAATGTGTGATTGTGGATAGTGTTCCTCACAGTTTCCACAACCAGACCCTCTGGACAACGCCTTTCACTGCAACAACCACGGGTTTCAAATTGCCTTCAGCAAAGCATTCCAAGTACTGGAATTAATTTCAGAAGCGAATACAAAACCAAAGTAGCGCCCAGGCCCCTGCACAGCAAAAGGATTAACCACCTGCTTAGTGTTAATTAACCTCAGGGGGACTCCTTGTGTACTCAGGAGTTTGTTCTGTGCTTCAGCACTTTGCAGTCTCGAGATGTGGAGCTGGCAGTGGATTCCTTCCCACGGTGTGGCACCAGACCCGGGGCTGCAGTGAGGCCACAGGGTGGTCAGGCCACAGTGCGGGTTTGTACCCGAGCTTTGGAGTGAGTTTTGCCCAGAAAACAGAGCTTCTGCCAGCCCCATCCTGTTGGGGAGGGTGAAACAGGGAAACCTTATGAATGTGATTGTTTGGCAGAAGATTCTGAAAATATGAAGGCTAGAATCAAAGTAGAAATGAAAGCCTGCTTTGAGTCATAGGATACTGAGTACTGGTTAACCAAAGAACAATAGCCTAGCCAGCTAAAGGAGAATCCCTGTTGATAAAACAATGTCCTTATGCTGATAGAAAGTCCAAAGGTCAAGAACCAAGGACAGAACTTGTAAAGCTTTGTAGAGTCTAAAATGCAACACTGTATGTTAATATAGGGAAGTGCATAGGCTGTATGTAAATTCTTTAGTGGGTGTGTCTCATGGTGATTGGTTACTGAGAATTAGAATATTCACTATAGAAAAAGATATATTGGATTGCAACAAGGACTTTGCTCTCTTAGCTTTTCCCTCTTAACCCCTCTCTTAACCGCTCTCTCAGCTCCTCTCTCCCCCTCTCTTACCTCTTCCACTCTTTCCCTCTCTTACTCTTACCCTCTTGGTTTTTCCCCTCTTACCCCTCACTTGTCCTCCCCCTCTCTCGTAAGCCTCCCTGGTTTCCCCCTGCTCTCCCTCTGTTGCCCTTACTCCCTCCCTCCCCTTTTCCAACCTCTCCTCTCCTGTTCTCCCCGCTCTCTTTCCCCTCTCCTGGACCACGTGGATGCCGAGGCTGGTGGCGGACACGGGTCTCCCCTCTCTTTTCCCATATAATAAATTGCTTATACCTGAACAGTTTGACCCTGGAGAAGTCTCTCACCGCAAGCGAGCGTTTTTACACAGCAATACCATCCCACCAAAGGGGTCACAATGATCTGAACATCTCCCTCCCATGGAGCACACGAGCTCTGTGACTCTGCCAAACTTGGAGGCAACTAAGAACCCCATGGTGTGTTATTAAAGACAAATCACTTTCCTGAATTGCTAGAAAAAGAGGTAAATAGGATTGGAGAGGACAGAAGAGCGGTTCATCTGTAAGAAGGAGGTTTGAATTGGGTATTTGGGAAAAAAATCTTCTCTGACAGGGTTGTCAAGCCCTGGAACAGGCTGCCCAGGGACGTGGTTGAGTCACCAGCCCCGCAGGGATTTACAAGACCTGTAGATGTGGCACCTGGGGACATGGTTTAGTGGTGGATCTGGCAGTGCTGGGTTAATGGTTGGACTTGAGGATCTCAGAAGGCTTTTCCCACCTAAACAATTCCATGACAGGTCAGTGACCCTGCTGCCAGCACTGGCACATGACTTTCTAACCGAGAGCTGGTTGGTGCAGCACAGAGGCAGGTGAATGGTAGAGACAGGAGAGCAAAGAAAATTATAGACCCAATTCCAGGAAAAAAAAAAAATTAGAAAAATTCATTTAACAATTGCTAAGTATTGAAATGATAATTAGGTGATTTATACCCAGAGAACACTGCCAAGCACAACTTTCAGGGACGAATTTCATTTTGTTCAGTGACAAGATAACCAACCTTATCCAACCAGGAGAAAGACTCACATGTGATATATCTTGAGTACAACCCTGGCCAGAGTCCCACACAAAATCTTCAGGAGAAACTGAGGGGAAAATGGTCTGAATGAAGTCACAGCCAAATTAGGCACTGACCCAGCAGTCCCTTGAGCTCACCTGGAAGCAATGCACTGCTGGAATATGAAATTAACCTTACCTTTTCAGAGCTGGCATTTAACATCCAGGTTACAGTAAGGTTAATAAAAGCAGTGTTAAAAGTTTCCTGTCTTGTGGCATTTTAATCCAAGCCATTTAAATTCCCTGACCTATATGCCTCCTTGTGTAAAGCAGGTTTTGTTCATTTTCCCCAGGAAAAGATGGTTTTCGGAAGGTAGTTTGAACATGGTGGAGAGTGCAGGTTGCACACAGTAAGAATCCAGAGTTTAATTCCTACCCCTCTACCACGTTTGCTCTCTGTCTTAGACATTACTTAGACATCACATTACTTAAAAAATTAATATTTTTGAAGTCCATCTTTTCCATTTCTATGTTTAAACTTAAAAATGAAAATAAAGAAAAAAACAAAAAACAAAAAAAAACCAAACCAAAACAAACCAAAACAATGACTTTCTACTATCTGCTTTCTAGTTTATCCATGCAACATCAATGCCCAGATGAAGCCCAGAGAAGCTCCTTCAAGGAAACTGGGGAACACGAGGGTTTACAATGATTTTGGGGATCAGAATGAGGATATGAAAAGCAGATGTTGCTGTAGGAGGGTGTAATTCCCAGCTACAAAGCAGGGACGTGGCTTATGCCCCCACTTGCCTCTCCTGGCTGTCCCTCAGTGGCTGTGGGACAATCAAACCCTCAAAGTGCTCTACTCCAGGTAATCCTGGTGATCTGCTTGTGACACACCTCAGGATGCCCCATGGTTAAAGCCACAGAACATCTGAGTTCTGCTGAGCTTCTCCCTCCCCTCCTAAAACCTGCCAACATTAAAAAATAATAATAATGAAAAAAAAAAAAAAAACCCCACTTGTTTTTGTTTCCCCCAAGAAATCCTGGATATCCATCGTCAAAAATAGAGTCTGAACTAGAGTTTTCCAGCACCAAGGTGTCCAGGGCTAAAACACTGCCTTAGGACCCTCCCCAGACTCTGCAGATGGAGTTTGTGGATCTCTCTAATTAGGATGGTCAGCAACGTTAACCCTCACATGGCCTGAGGATGGGCTCTGAGTCCATCCATCATCACATCAGCCCAGAGCCAAGGGGATCACCTTCAAGTAATTAAACTTTCTCATCCTGGCAGCACATTTGGATTGAGCATGGAAGAAACAGAGCCAAGATAAACAGATGCCTAAGCACAGAGGAAACCCCCATGGCAGTATCACCCTTCATTAAACAAAACCAAACTAAAACTAAGCCCCCTCTTCTTTGCTCTCTATATTAAGGATGAAGCCCATCACCTCTACTGCTGCTGTATCTCAGGGTTGGATACTGAATATTTCAGTTGGATATTGAATACTGGACCACTGTTGGACATTTACCTTCAGGAATACCTGGTTTTATTTATTTGTTATTTACAAGGAGAGGGAGAAGTTTAAAGCATGCACAGAACATTCCCATCAAGGTCTGTCCCTGCTGAGAGCAGAGACACAAAAGCTGTTGGGAAGGCCACGCTCCTTTGTTCCAGCCACACCATGATCTAATACAAAAGGCAATTTTTTCTTAGCAAACCAGTCATCCATTGTCCAGAATCAGGAGGCAGATAATTAGTGTTGAATTACCCTCTCCTGGCACTTAATTAATGGCAATATTTGGGGATACTGTGACAAAAAGCATCCAACGTGTCCATCTTCAGTGACAAAGGGACACAGGTTCAGATGACATAGAAGAGAATCACGGAATGCCAAGCTGGAAAGGAACCTCCAGGACCATCTGATCCAACCTTTCTTGGCAAAAGCACAGCCTGGACAGGATGGTCCAGTGCTCCATCTAGATGAACTTTAAAACTGTCCAACATGCAGGAATCCACCACTTCTCTGGGGAGATTATTCTAAAGGCTGATTGTTCTCATTGCAAAACATTTTCCTCTTGTCTGAGTCCCTGATAATCTCCCTAGGAGTAACTTACACCCCACATCTTTTCCATGTGAAAAAAGAGTCTTCATCTCCTTTGTAGCCACCCTTTAAATGCTGGAACACAATGAAAAGGCCTCCCCTAAACCTTTTCTCAAGGCTGAATGAACCCACCTCTGACTGAGACACACAGTAAGGAAACTTCTCCAAGGTGCCTTGGCCAACACAAACATGT
Source organism: Pseudopodoces humilis (assembly GCF_049639895.1). NCBI lineage: Eukaryota > Metazoa > Chordata > Aves > Passeriformes > Paridae > Pseudopodoces > Pseudopodoces humilis. Next base: position 2,477,593 of record NC_142200.1, on the reverse strand, counting down.
CCCTCCCCTTGAAATCTTTTCTACAGGGATGCTGAGCTAAGGGACCAACCAATTTTGGCTGCCTGGGAAAATCCACGCTGGAGGACCCTGGAGATGTGTCTATGGCAATGCCACTAGACAGGATGTGTGCAAGCCTGGACGGGAAACCAGCACTCAAGTCTAAGCCATAATCCAGAGCATCAACAGGCTCTGCTGGGCAGACAACACACCGTGGTAGTTTCAAAAAAAGTGAATTTTCTACACCAGCTCCTCTTTGCCATCCACTGCAGGCGGCTTCAGCATCACAGCTCCAACTGCCAAGCCGTGGGCAAGCTGGGCACAATAAGGGATCTCTTCAAATATTTAGAAATTTCAAGTGTCTTGAGTTATTCTGTGAATTTGCATTAAAAACAGAGGTTCTTTCATACAGCACAATAAATATTCATTTTTTTAAAATCTAAGCTACAACACACTGAGATTCATCGTTTGTCTAGTCCACATTTCAATTATCTTTTCTTACGGTTCTTTGATTGTGCCCAAGTATCCCATTCTTCCTTGCTTTTATGCCTTTAATTTTGCCTTGCAGAATAGCAAAAAAAATCACTATTTACAACTGAACAGACAACTCATACTTACTTCAATACCTTCTTCCTGTTCAAAGAAAAAAAAAAATCAAAATTAAACACAAATTTGTAAGAAGAAAGAAACCCAAGAGAAACCTCTAAACCTCTATTTATATATATATATATATATATATATATAATAAAATCCACAGAGAACTGCTATTTGTAAAACAAAAAAATGTTTCACAACACCAAATCAGGCTGTGTTAGTGAATGGCCCAGTTGAAATCAAAGGCAAGAGGAGAGAGGGGTGAGATTCTTCCCTGGTGAAAAAAGGAAAAGAGAGCCCTTTGCCATGTTACAAGGGCAGGCCAGATCCAGGAATAAATTGAAGGATAAGTTCCAGATAAAAATACTTGCTCAAAGCCAGACTAGATAAGCCCAGATGAGCCCTACAGCTGGTCTGGTCTCTGCTTAAAAAAATGACACAAAGAAAGAATTCATGGCCATTTGTAAGCCACTGTTCATGGTTTCAGCATTTCCTGAGTGAGTTTTTGATCCTGTTTGCCACATCCAAGCATGTTTCCCAGGCTCAAGAAGCTTCCACAGCAAAGTTATCTTCTAGGAAAGCAAAGCCCACTGCATTTTGTACATCTTCCCATCTACTCCCTCCATCTGCCAGCCTTAGAACAGCCATTGAGATAAACTTCTTGTAAAGGTGATGGGGATATGGGAAAAGACACAAGCCACTTTGGAGAATAATCTGTATTTCTCCTTTGGATCTCTCAAAATTCCTCCAAAACCCTCATTAGTGCTGCTCTCCCCGGCTGCAGCCCCAAATCCTGAGCATGGTAAGATGTTGGGCCTCAATCACACAAATCAAACTGAAAAAGTTTAGGTTTCACCTTTGAAAATTAGTGTCAGAAATGACCCCTGGTGAGGGTGTGATATTTATACAGCAGCCACAGTGAACCTGAGCAAGTCAAACTTCAGTCCTCAGGGAGTCAGGTGGAATAAATTACAGCAAGGGATCAATACTTCACCGAGAGGTTGATAGCCTTGTCTCGAAGGGCCTCCAAATGGGTTCCTGCTCCCAAATCCACTCCCATCAATGGATCCATAAGACATTTTCTGGATAGTGATGGATGCAGGATTACACTTCAAACCTGAAAAACAGAGAGAAAGACAGGCACAGCCCTGTTAAAAGTCAGCTAAACCCCAGTAGCCTAAGGAAAAAAGAGGACTGAGAAAGCAAATAGAAGATACAGGGCAATCTCCAAACTTCAGGATGCCCACCTGCAAAAAATTAAAAGCACTAAAATCCAGGTGTTCTGGACTACAAATGGTTTTGAAGGCAAGCAAGTCATTTGACCTCCCTGTGTCTCATTTTCTCCACTGATAAAGGGCAACTTTTAATTCCTTGCTGTTCACAAAGTACTTTGAGATCCTGAGCTGGAAGGCAAAGACTTAAGCACTCAATCAAAAAAAAAGGTGATGCTGTCTTCTGGAACATTACTAGTACACAGCTGGCTGGAGTCTATCCATCACACTGCAGTCCTGATGAGCTCTCAAAAGAGGCAGTTTGCTGCTATAAGCTCCTGGGCCTCCAGTAGAAATATTTGAGCCAGAGTTATTTTGCCTTGCTGGTTAAAAATAAATAAAAATTTTAAATCTGCAAGGCCTGAGGTAGCAGCAGAATGAAATAAATGTGGCAGTGTCAGAGGAAGACAACTTCTTCCTCCTTATCCACAGAAATGCCTCGCCCAGACACCCTCCAGCATTTCAACAGTGTCCCAGGGCTTTGGTATCCAAATAGTTCAGCTCAAAGGCACAGAAGACACAATGGAATCAAAAGAAAAGATAAAGGTGCTGCATGAGCTGGGAAACTGGCCCAAACCCAGCTAGTGCTTTCTTACACCAAGGCTATGAAAACACCCAAAACTGGTGTTTCTACCACAAAAAAAGCTTACATGTGATGTGATTCTGGTGTGATGGCAGAATCAGAATGGTTTGGGTTGGCAGGGACCCTTAAAGGCCATCTAGTCCAACCTCCCCAGCCTGAAATGCTTCTAGTGATGGGGCATCCTGGTCCAGTGTTTCACTCGCCATAAACCAAAATTCTTCATTATAACCACTCTGTATCTACTCTTTTGTTAGTTTAAAACCATTGTACCATCACTACAGGTGCTACTAAAATTTTGTCCTCATCTTTCTTATACTAAGTATTGAAAGGCCACATTAAAGACTCCCCAGAGCCTCCTCTTCTCCAGGCTGAACAACACCACCTGTACAGCCTTTCTTCATGGCAGTTCATCTCTCTGATCATTTTTGTGGCCTCCTCTGGTACTGTTCCAACTGCTCCATGTCTTTCTTGTACTGAGAAAGATGTTGGGGTGTTAGGCTGGATGACATGAGCTGTGATATTTCATTCTGGGCTTGGATATTCAAATTTCTCATGTTCTGGACCAGTCATTTTCCCTCTGACATACAAAAATCTGGGAATGTGGCATATGACCACATGTCACGCAACGTCCTCATTGATATATATCTCAGGAAAAGGCTGAAGTCTCCTTTGAGATGCACTGACACTTGCAACTTTTCCTCTGGTTTGTCCGCCATGGAGAGCAAAGCACCAGAAAATCCCAGTTCTGCACTGTACTGGGCACAGCCTGATGGCCTCAGGCACCTGTTCTACTTCATTCTCCTTTTTTTTTTTCCTTTCAGAGTTCCAAAACCAAGCAAAAACATCAGTGCTGTGCTTCACCAGAAAGCGAAACTCCAGGACCAAAATAAATCACTCGCCATCCTCCCTTAATTGGGCCAGACACGTGAAGGAAGATGAAAGTGCCACCACCTTGTGAGAGCAGCGGTTGGGAGCTAAATCCATTAAAAGTGGAGAAAATCCAGAGTGCAGCTTCCCCAGCCAGCCTCAGTGTACCACGTACACACATAATTGGCATCTGAGGCTGCAGGTGCCCCCAGGCCAGAAATCCTTCATTTTTAGGGAAACAGCCTTCATCACAAACTTATGGAATCCAAGCTGTGAGAGCAGCCAGAGAGGGGTGAGGGTGTGTGTTGGTGTGTGCTTCAAGGAGACAGAAAATGGAGCAAACAAGAGGAACCAAGGAGCAAACCTGTAAACCAAGGCACTCAACAGCAAAACAATTCATCGTGTCAGTTGTGTGAAACTGCAAAACCATGAGCTCCCTGGAAAATACACCTTACAATTGTACTTTCTCCCAGGAGACCTTAGAGCAACTTTCAGTAGCTCACGAGGGTCTGCAAGAGAGGTGGAGAGGGACTTTTTAGGGGGGCATGGAGTGATAGGACAAAGAGTAATGGCTTTGAATTGAAAGAGAGTAGGTTTAGATTGGATATTTGGAAAAAAAATCTATATTCAGAAGCTGGTGAGGCCCTGGAGGAGGTTTCCCAGAGAAGCTGTGGCTCTCCCATCCCTGGAAGTGTTCAAGACAAGGTTGGACAGGGCTTGGAGCAACCTGGGATAGTGGAAAGTGTCTCTGCCCATGGCAGGAGGTTGGAAGTGGAAGATCTTTAAGGTCCTTTCCAACCCAAACCATTCTGTGATTCTGTGGTGTCTTGGAGGAAATTCTTGATCACAATCACTAAAACCTACAAGAATCAGTTGAAGATTTAGTTGGGAAGTCTGTGATGGACTTGGGAACAAACCTCAGCTCTCCCAGGTCTCAGGTGAGCACAGAACTACCAATACAACTTTCATCACAAAAAGAACCTGAGATCCAGCAAAACTCTTACCTGGGCACATGAAAGACAGTTAAGAGGAAGTCTTTGGGCAGAGCTAAGGAATTATTTTCTTTATCTCCCAAAGTTTAAGACCACTGCAGGGATTTGGGACAACCAAACAGCTTGAAAGCAGTCTCTTTACAGAGACTTTTTCCTGACCCACCCTCTCTCTTTAGAGATAAGCAAGTGGAAACATTTCTTGCCATGACTTCCCCAAGGCCACAGACAACAAACATGGAGTGAAAGTTTACACCCTGTTGTAAAATGCCTTGATTACGACTGGGCAAGTGTTGTTTTGGCAAACAGTGAATGCATCTATTTTTTCTCCAACAGAGTGGTGTGAAAGGGGGAGAGAAGGAGGGCTTTTAGAGCACTCCAAGTGTTTGATGTTGATTTATCATTTTCAGGACGTGTTTCCATTTTAAAGCTGTTTCTCCTTGTAAAGGAGGAAAAATAGAAAGAATTGAAAATGAAATATTTTGTTGTAGCTTAACCAACCTTTTTAGCAGCAGCCACCTCCCACCCCAACCTACCAAGCTATTGAAATAGCCCTTATTCACACAGCTCTGGAGCCAAATTCTTACCCCACAGTAATATATTTACAGGAAAATTTAAGAGCAGATCTAAATGCCTTTAATTTGATTGGCAATAAAAGCATTTCCCTCCCCATCCCCATGGCACTTCCCAAGTCTTTTGTCTACTGCTCCTCAGGGAAACTTGTCCAATTTACTGTGAAGGCAGTTTGTACAAATTGGAACAAGCATTTCCTAACATACTAGACACAAGAAAAAAATAAGAAAGAAGAAAAAAACATTTTATCACAGCTTTATCCTCATCACATGAAATACAAATAAAAGAATAACCACATCCAAGCCAGACCAAAAGGGGCATGAATTTGTATTTTAATGAAGTCAAGTACTTTCTGCTTTTTGTATTCTGTAGAAGCAAATCATGCCATGACTAGAACAGTAGGATGTAGAATCTCAAGGAAAGAGCTGGTCCATATCTCTTGGACTGGGAAAGATATTGGCAATTAACACCATGCAGGCAAAATTATTTTAGAGCTCTACACCCATCAGTCTCCATTTAGAGATACTTGGGTGGACAGTAGTGGGAATGAAGGGTGAGATTTCAGAATGGAAGAATTATTATTATTATTATTATTATTATTATTATTATTATTATTATTATTATTTTACATCTCAATCATTAAACTGTTCTTATCATCTTATCTCAAACCATGAGCTTTCTCATTTTTACTCACGCACTTCATTTCCATTAACCTGCTGGGGGTGGTGAGGGAGTGGCTGTGTGGAATTTATTTGCCAGCTGGAATTAAACCACAACAGCACTTTAGACAATTTATTTGTATTTAAATTTGAGATTGGCTGAGAAAGACATGGCAACATTTCTTTCCAGACAATACTGGAAAAAAGTGGGAAAGGAGGAGAGACATAGACATATTGGAGCAAATCCACTGAGGGACCATAAAGATGGCCAAGGGATGGAAGCACCCCCTGTATGAGGAGAGGCTGAGGGAGCTGGGGCTCTCCACCCTGGAGAAGAGAAGGATGTGGTGGTATTAACCTGTCTCAATATCTGATGGAAAGAAGCGAAACACAACGGAGCCAGATTCTTCCTGGTGGTGTTCAGTGACAGGACAAGAGGCAAAAGGGACTGAAAGTCAAGAAATTCCACTTCAAAAAAGAAAAAACAACCTGCTTGTTTTGGGGTTGGAGTGGTTGGCTTTATTGCTTGTTTTGTGGGTTTTTTTTTTATGGTGAGAGTCATCAAACATCAGCACAGGCTGTGTGACTTCTCTCTCTTTGCCTCCTTTGGGCTGAATTCTCTGTGGATATAACTTTTCTCTAGTCTCTCAGCCTCCTTTGGGCTGAATTCCCCTGGGATCCTCCCTCGTGGGGAGTCCCACTTATCTCAGTCCTTATTATTCGAAGAAAACTCCCGGGCTCATTAGATTCTGGTTTCTCGTGTTTATTGAAGGATTCTTACAAAAACTTGGCAGGTCTATTCAGACTAGCTGCACAAGCTGAAATCACCACAGCCTGGCTCATCTTGTTCTAATGATACAAAATGGCCCCGAACCACGCGGTCTTTTCACCTTTATACCAATTTCTACCCTATTAACTACAGACACATGTATTGTTATTATATCTCAACAAATAGGCTTTCTATATCTATTCAAGTAATTAAAAGTGCAACTAACTCTAAACCAATAATTTTTTTGTGCTTCTAAAAACTCCAGAAGCATGGAGAAGAAGGAAGAAGAAGGATTAAAAACTACACCTTTTTTCCTCCATCTTTACACCACATGTGAAACCCTCTTAAAATCTATATTTTCACCTCAGTGTTAAAAGAAACATTTTTCTACTTTCTGTTTAATTTCTTACAAACTCTGGCTTGCTCAGGGATATTTGGAAGCCTTTCTGTCAATATTATATAGGATTGATGTATTTTTTAAAGAATTGTATAGACAGAGAAATGTTCCTGCATTTCTAGACTCCTACAGGCTGCACAGAGAGACCTGGGGTCTCCATTCTTGGGGATATTCACGCCCTGATTGATCATGTGCCTGAGAAACCCGCTCCAGGTGATGCTGCTCTCAGGAAGGAGTTGGACAAAATGACCTTCAGGTGTTCCTTCCTACTTGTGGGAATCTGCAATTTTCCTCCTGTGATGCCTGAAACAGCATCAGAGCCATTCATGGCCCTCTTGGCAGACTGGAGGACCCTTACTGTGCCTATTTACTAAACAGGTGGTGAAAAGAGTAAGAAAATTGCAAACCCACCATATTTTTTTTTCCCCATTTTCAATAAAATAGTGGAATAAAGCCACTGAAAGTGCAATGGTGAAAACCAGAATGACAGCAGCTGGCAAGAAATCATATCAAATCAAGCTTCAACTCTTTATAGAAGTCAGCAGGCAGTGGATGCCTGTTATGCTCTCCTATTTGCATGGCCACAGAAATTGATAGGAGGTGCATTGAATTTTCTTTTTCTTTTTTTTGAATTAGAAAATTCATAGAATCACAGAATAGTTTCAGTTGGAAGGGCCCTAAAAATCCTCACATTCCAACCCCTTGCCATGGGGAGGGATACTTTCCACTGGCCCAGGTTGCTCAAGGTCTTATCCAACCTGGCCTTGAACAGCTCCAGGGATGGGGCAGCCACAGCTCCTCTGGGCAACCTGTGCCAGGGCCTCAGCACCCTCACTACAAAGAATTTCTTTCTAATACCTAATCTAAACCAACTCTTTTTTGCCATTAAACACTCCCAGTGGACTGCTGCCATAACCAAAGAACAACCTGTGTGGTGTCCACCAAGCTCTGCTCTCTCCATGTGTATTTTGAGCTGTGAGCTGGGTGATGCGACAGGAATTATCCTCATCAAATGCACACGCCGCACCCAACAGGGGAGTCAGATGACAGCTCCAGCCTCCAGAACAATCTTAACAAACCAGAAGTAATGTTCAACAAAGAAAATAAGGCTCTGCATAATCCAGGTCAACTGCAGGGGCCTGAATTTAGAAAGAGCAAACAAGAGCACCAACAGAGGATGGGGAGCTGCTGGCCAGGGTTGCAGAGAGGGATGGACGGATGCCACAGACTTCAAGCTGAACACGGATCTGCAGTGACATTTCCTGTAACAGTGGCAGGCATCATCACGGGATGTGTAAATAGGATTAGAATCTTCTCGACAAGGGAAGCAAACCTTTTGCTTGACACCACGCTGCAGAGTCCTCAAGCTCCAGCAAAGATTTTTGTCTGAGACTGAAGAGAGTCTGGAGGGAACTAGGAGAATGACAACAGGTCAAGAAAACATAGCCTGATAGGAAAGACTGAGTAAATGGGGTTGCTTTTCCTACAGAAGGGAAGATTGATGGGAAGATTTAATCCTTCAATTCTGCAAGGCTGCTGCAAAGAGACAGGGAGGAAAACATTCTTTTCCTTCCTTTTGGGCAAGACAAGGGACTAGATCTAAACCAAAGCTGGAAAGATGAACTGAGACATTGGCAGAGCCTACAAGGAAGGACAGAGTTCTTCTGGGAACAGGCAGCATGGAGAATGGTCTTCTTGCACCCGGAAGTGATAAAACCAGCCAATATTGAGTCCAGTCCTGTTTAACATCTTCACTGATGACCTGAATGATGGGGTGGTGCATCCTCAGCAAGTTTGCCAAACTCAGAGGAGTGGCTCCAAGCCAAACCCAGCCTGGCTGTGGACACTTTCAGGGGTGGGTCATCCACAGATTCTCTGAAAAATGTGTGCCAGGGCCTCACCACTCTCTGAATATAGAATTTCCTCCTAAAATTAAATCTAAGCCAGCTCTCTCTCAGTTTGAAGCCATTACTCCTTGTCCTGTCAGTTCAACCCTTGTCCAAAGTCCCTCTTCAGCTTTCTTGGAGCCCCCTTAGGCTCTGGAAGGGGCTCTGAGGTCTCCCTGGAGCCTTTTCTTCTCCAGGTGAAAAGCTCCAACTCCCTCAGCCTGTCTCCAGAAAAGATGTGCTCCAGCTCTCTGATTCTCTTTGTGGCCTCCTCTGGACTCACTCAGGCAGCTCCACATCCTTCTTATGTTGGGAGCCCCAGAGCTCCAGGTGAGGTCTCACCAGAGCAGACCAGAGGGGTAGAATCCCCTCCTTCACCTGCTGCCCACCCTGCTCGGGGTGCAGCCCAGGACAGGGCTGGCTTTCTGTGCTGCCAGAGCACCACTGCTGGGTCACCTTGAGCTTCTCATGCACCAACATCCCCACGTTCTGCTCAGGGCTGTTCTCAGTCCATTCTCTGCCCAGCCTGTGCTTGTGTTTGGCATTGTCCTGACCCAGGTGCAGGAACTTGCACCTGGCCTTGTTGAACTTCACTGGGTTCACCCAGCCCCACCTCTCCATCCTGTCCAGGTGCTCTGTTCCCAGCTCCACCACTGCCTTCTGATGGAGAAGTGCCTTCACTGGGGGCTCCAGAACTCAATGATGACACCTCCACTTCTGGATGACCCACCTGAGACATATTTTTCTGAGTTTTTTCACCCAGATAAAATCGTTTGACCAAACAGCCTGACCTTCACAAAGAGCTTGCAGATAATTTCACATTAATCATCTTCACTCATCAACCCCTACAGCCTCTGGTCAGCCCAGGTCACTCTTTCCATAAGAGCCTCCCTGAGGCTCCAGTTAATGAAGGGCCAGTCCCAGCCACTCCGTTAGGAGAGCTGTGTCTTCCCAACTCTTGAGCTTCGCTGTTTGATCTCTCTTTTGCCTTTTAATGTCCCCTCAGATGAACTAAACAAATTGACCTCCTTTCATTTCTCACTGGGAGATTTGTTTACACAGGAACCACAAGAAAGGATACTCAGCATTTCCTTGCTTTCCATACAGCTGCCTCCACTTCCCTGCCTGTAAAACTGACAGACAGATGCAGAGCTCTCCTGCTGGCAGAGTACCAGAGGCTCATAGAATAATTTGGGTTGGAAAGGACCTTTTAAAGGTCATCTAGAACAACCCCCCTGCAATGAGCAGGTACATCTTCAGCCAGTATCAACTTGGTTAATAGGAAAGTTTTTTGAAGTCATGAGATCAAAGGGCATATTTGCAAAGCCGTCTGCTTAGGGTTGACTCTGTCACTTGATGTGACATAGATGTGCTGCTTTTAAGCTTCTTTCCTTAGGGTTTTTCTCAATTAAAACCAGAACTCAATAAACCTGGAATTTACCTGGAAAAATGTCTCTTTCCTTTTTCCCACAGAGCCTGAATTTATGAACAAGCTCTGCTGTTGAATCACTTCGGTTTTTGTTTTGTTGGGTTTTTACTCAATGGTTTTAGCATCGAGTTGGTGTCATTGCACAAATCCCCGCGTGCCTCGTAGCACAACTGTCAGAGGTCAATCAGAGTAGCTGGAGGGGGATGACTTTCTTCTTTCTCACCCTGGGCCTTTGAGGTAATTTTTTCCCTTCAGGATTTTTTGTATAGTTTGTAATATTAATGTCATTTCCCTGGGTGGCTTTGGGCAGGCAGGGAGAGGAGAGCAGTGCTCAGGAGCTGCAGAAATGCCTGGCAGGAGGGTGGTCAGGAGCAATGCCCAGCCTGCAGCAGGACTGGGAGTGCAGCAGTACAGATATTTCCTCACACTCTGCTTCCCAACTGAATTCTAAAGCTGATGGAAGGTCCTTGGAGAATGAAGTCATCATCTCTGTCCCCACAGCCTGAGGACCTCACTGTCTAGTCTAGGTTGACAAGACACAAAATACGACAACAAAAAAACAACAACAAACCCCCCAGGGCACATCCATATATCACATCCATAATCTTGTACAAATTAAACAGACTTCCAGAAGCTTCTAGAGACACTTCTGTGGTACTTGACTGGCGTGACATCACCAGTGACTGTGAACAGCCTGACTCAACCCCTTGAACTGTGCTCTTCTCTCCCCTCCTCCACTGAAGCTCACAACAGAGCAAAGCGAACGCCCACGGCCCGGAGGCATCGTGGAGTAGATGCAAAGTAAAACCAGAAGAGATTATCTCAGGAATGAGCTGTTCCTGCTTTTCTCCAGATTTGCTAAAAAACAATGACAAAAACTCTCTTTTTGCATTCTTCCTTGTCAAAGTCCTTATTTGAGGAAAGCAGCTGATTGCTTCCTAATGGATTTGGTTTCTCCTCCGCGCTGCCACTGTAGAAGTCTCCAGGAGCAGAGCATTTTGTCCCGGGAACAGGTAGGATCAGAGACAACGAGATAAGACATCTGTGATATTTTATGGAGATACACACCAAGCCTCAAACTGAGACAGCTGGTTCACTGTGCCTCTTACTGTGATGACACCAAGAGCTCTGGCTGTTCTCAGCACATCTGATTGCAGCCTTTGCTCAATCTCATTTTTCATCCAGTTCAGCAACACCACACAAAGCCAACAGGAACAGCTCCTGCCTAACCCCTTCTTTCATCACTCAGTCATCCCCAAGATTTGCAGCTGTAGTGGCACCCAGCAGGTAGAAAAGACCCTTTCCATGCTATTACATCCCTGTCCATCAAAAGGCACCTCCAACCCCACCAAGTTCTGGATGCCTCCACCCAGGAGTTCCTGTTGATATCAGAAGGCTTCAGGTCTGATGGACACACGTGAAACAAAAAGGAGAAGGAAACCACAAGCAACAGAGATGGGAATGGATGGATGCAAGTTGTCTGTACACATTTCACGTTGCACCAATGTCTGCACATCAGACACGATGAACAGAGGCAAGGAAGGCAATCTGGAAGCTTGCTGTTCTCCTTTCATGTCAGTCCCAGCTGCCACTTCAATAAACAGACTCTCCTTCCGCATCTACCTGACTGCATGCCTTCTCACAAGAGAACAGAAGAGAGGCTTCAAACCCTGCTATGTGGCACCAGAGACAGGCTGGCCTTAGGCAAATGCCAAGAAGAAGGGCTGGATATGTTTTGTTTACCTTGGGAATCTCAGATTCACAGACCCTCCCGCTCCCCCTCCTTTAAGGTATGTAAACTTCTTGAGAGCAAAAGTACCTGCTAGAAAAAGTCTTCCATCAAAAGGATCACAGATGCCATGGAAAGACAGATGCCTTCCACCCCGAAAGCACGAGGCAGCACACTCTGAGGAAGTTTGGTTCCCCAAAGCAGCAGCTGAGGGTGATAAATGACAGTGATGGCACAAGCAAGGCCAGCCCTCAGAACCCAAATATCTTTACTGCTGGAGAAGATCAGGCTTTCCTGATACTGAGGAATTCAGACCAAGAGAAAAGAAGCCTCCTGAGTCTTTGGGAGACCAAAAATCTTTTGAGCACTGAGCTGTGTGTAATGTTTTCTGCTGTTCCAGGCCATATCATGGCAGTGCTTTCATTACTTAGTGCCAGGTCACTCTGAGCTCATTTTGATCAAGATGTGATGTCACCCTTCCTATTTTTTAAACTGACATTAATACAACAGTTAAACATTCCTTCTGGCTCCTGCAGAAGATGATCTAGACAGCTTCAAACCCTGAACTGCCCGAGTACAAATGCTCCAAAATTCTGTTGCTTCTACCTCAAGGGTTTTCTTTCTATTTTTTACCTGTATTGCCTTCTTCTATTTGCTGTTTTGTGCCATGCTGTCTAGTTTTTGTGAACCTTGCATGTAGAACAGTCTTAATCTATCCATATGCTAGACAAACACAGAAGTATTACATATTTCAGTGAACAGCAAAATTAAATTTCCAGTCAGTTCAAAAATCCAGGTTTCATCTGCCTTTTCACTGGTTACAAAAGATGAATATTAATGTCTATTTGCTGTAATAAAAAAAACAGGGAGGAGGAACACAGGAAAGAGGGAACTGATGTCTAGTTTGCTACTCTGACGTTAGAGTAAACTTATTAATTATAAAAGATGTGCACGCACGGATGGACAGAGACCAACTGCACCACACTAGGTCAGCTAAACAAAATTAGAAATGGCATTTATAAATTCATATTGGATTTCAACAGAATAATGAAAAATGCATCTGAGGATGGCAACAAATTCAGAGTCCTCGGGAACATCTTGATAGACAGAGCTGCAATTGCTTAAGGGAGGAAGATGCAGGGCAAAATGGGTGAATTAATAAAGTAATACAGTCCTAAATCCCAGGATCCTGCTCCCCCACCAAAAAACATAACTCATTTTCACTTCCCAAAGAAATAATATTCAACACACACAATCAGAATATGCTCTCACCTCCATCAGTGTTTACTACCAGTCAGATTATAAATAAACCTTGCAGAAGGGTAAATGAGAAGCTGCATGGTCTGGTGAGGACAAAGTGCACAGTGGGAAATAAAGAATCTACTTCTACCTTTAAATGAAGAATCTACTTCTACCTTTGTCTGTGATTCATCAGGAGACAGAAAAGGTTTCATCAAGAGACATTTCAGATTTCCTACCAAGACCATGGGAGAAGATCAAAGTCAGTTATGTCCAGTGTAAATCTAACCAACAGATCACAGAACAATGATGGAAAAGACTTTTAAGGTCATTGAGTCCAACCATTAACCTAACCATGTTCACAGCTACCAAACCCCCAAGGGCCGCTTCCACAAGCCTTTTGAACACTTCCCTGGTTGGTGATTACACCACCTCCCTGAGCAGCCCTTTCCAGTGCCTGACTACTCTGTTGGTGAAGAAATTTTCATGAATCATAGCCCAGAGTCAGCAGTGGCTGTGAGCCAATTTTCCTGCCAGACTAAAGGGAATTTGCTAAAAAGCTTACAGTGAACCTGCCATTGCACATATTTCAGGAAACACAACCATGGTCAATTTTCCAACTCATTCAGTTTTGCCACAGCCTCTCGCTGACAAGGAACGCGGTTGATCCCTTAATTATTTCAAGTGGTTCTTAGTATCCCACCAATCTGTTGTTCAGAGAAGGACTTTCTGCCTGTGTTTTTAAACCACAACACAATCTCCCTAAGCCAGGATGGAAAGTGAGCACCGTGATTATCTTTATTTCAACTTCCCTTCTCCTCAAACAAAAAACATTTTAAAAAATGGTTGTAAGGTAAAGGAATGCCCCACAGTAGAAGAAAAGTCACAGGAAGGCAAGGAATTGCTGGGGTTGCTTTCAACAAGGCAACAGGATGAATATTAACATAGACTAAAGAGGAATGAGCAGTAGAGATGTTTTTTACCACAGACATTCCCCAGAGGGACCCAGCAGAAAAACCCAGCAAGAAATCCTTGGAAAACACACTAACAACCAACCCTCATTAGCTGGGGATGCTCCATGATGGAGCTGAGCCTCCTACCACATTTCCTGCCTGCAGCAGAGTGTGCTAGGAGAGCACAGGATTAGCATAGTAAAACAAAAGAGATTTCACCTCATTTGAAGGCTTTACAGGCCAAGATGACAAGACAGAGGAACACACAACATCTGGATGTGTAAATATGTGCTGTCAAAGGAACTCGTCTTCTCCAGACCAGCTGCACTCACAAAGAATTTGTGAGACAGCAGAGACAGCTATCAGCCTGAGGCAGCCTGTGGAGAGATAAATTCATGCCCTTCCCATCATTCTTTCATCCTAATGACAGATATTTTGGGGTACATTCACCCTCATGTTGAGAAAAGCATTGGTCAGGTCTCCTCTGACACAGCCTCCAATCAGTTATGAACCAGAGACCCTAAAAAGCCCCATTTCAGCCAGTTTCACAGTTCACCAGGCACTGGAGGACTCCTCCTTCCTGATGATGAGCTCGTGTAGCACATGATGGCACCAAAGGGAACCGAGAGCAAAAATCAAGGAGGAAAAGCAGCTCTGCTCCAGCGCGTGACTCATGCGAGAGGAACACCAAGCCCCGAGCGAGCCAAGGAAAAACAGCTGAGTGGCAAACCCTGCACAGGGGAGAAAAGCTGCCCTTAAAAATGCAGACTGATGGTTTTTCCACCAAGAAAGAGGGTGTATTTTTTACACTGTGAACTGTATGCAAGATCCTGGTGAAGACAGGACGCGCAGTGCGGGGTGCACTTGTCAAAGTGCGGGTGCCAAATACAATCTCAGATGTCCTGTGAGGCTTGGGTGGGGCTGGAAGTGGTGGCTGGTGATGCACAGCCTTCTGGGCTGGCAGAAGAGTGGGAAACCGCTGCAAATTAAGGCACCTAAATCATAGAATTTTGTGGGTTGGAAAAGACCTTTAAGATCGTTGAGTCCAACCAGACATTGCCAAGGCTGCCACTGTCCCCAGGTGCCACATCTACACGTCTTTTAAAGTCCTCCAGGAATGGTGACTCCACCACTACTCTGGGAACCTGTTTCAATGCTTGACAAGCCTTTTGGTGAAGAAATTTTCCCTAATAGCCAACTAAACTTCTCTTAGCACAATTTAAGGTTATTTCCTCTTTTCTTGTTACTTGTTACTGGGGAGAAGAGACCGACCCTGACTTCTCAGTGCGCACCCAGAGCTACTGGGAGAGACTTCAGTCACTACAGCCAGTGAGGAGTGGAGACCCAGTCAAAATACACAGGAGGTGCCTGCCTACTTTTCAGTAGAGAGAGGGAGTGGAGGAAGTTTTGCAGCCCCAGGGAAGCTTAAACATGTAATAGATTTTTTTTTTTAAAAAGCCCCTGAAAATTTACCTTTAAATTTATCATTTTCAACAGTCTTTTTAATGTTTTATCCAATTCTACCACTTTCTTCCCAATGCAGTAGAAGAACAAAAAAATGTAATATCTCATCAGATGGGGAAAAGAATACTGGAGTACAGGAAATTCCCATAAAATAACACCCCTTGAAATCCTGAGTGACCTGGAAAAGGCAAACCTTTTTCTTCCAGTGCAAGAACTGTGGGGTAATGAAGTTAATCCATGAGGAGACAGGAATGAAAGTAAGAAAGAAGATAACCTTCATGTAAAGTCTTAATTGTGCAAGAACTTCATGCCACAGGCTGTTGTGCATCCTGAAACCTTACACAGGCTTAAAAATGCAACAGGACTATGAAAAGAAGGAAGGAAAAAAGGAAGAACAAAAATACATTGTGTGGTACTAAATGTACCACCTCTGACTGAAGAAAATGGGAAAACACTGGGAGAAGTCTTTCCCTTTTTCTCATGCTCTCCACAAATCCAGTCTGGATTTGATTCATTTTGCATGGACCTATCTCTGGTCCTGACCCAGTTCACCTCTTCCTGTGACAATTCTAGAAGGAAATCCTTCAGGAAAGCACAAAAACCAGAAGTTCAAGAGCTGCCAGGCTACTTGAAGTTCACCTCTTCTGGTCAGCTGCTCTGTCTTACCTCTCTCCATGGCCATGGGGAGGATGGCTGCACTCTGCCCCAGTAACCTGGACCATTAAATGAGGTTAGACCAGACCTAAGAGCCAGGTTTGAAGATAACCAGATCTCCATCACCCAAGAGAGGAAAGAAAGGAGAAAGGAAGAGCATTGACAGAGGCCTGGGCACACGGCTGAGCATCCTTCTGTGTCCAGGCAGTTCAAAACTAAATCTATCCATAAACTTGTAAACACATTTTGGAGACAAAAGTCAGGAATGGGCCCAGGGAACTAACAGATTCCAAGTTCACACCTGAAGAAGAGCGTGCAAAAGATGAATCTGTGTTGTGCTTCATTTTACTGCTCTGCACAGGAATACTGCAATTATGTCGTCTAATTGCATCCCTGTTAGGGATTAATGTGAATTAAGGTGGTTACACCGTATAAAAATATTTAGGTCCCAATAAGGTGAGATGAGGGACTGACTCTGTTCTGCTCTCCCTGCTCTCAGCTGGTGACAGCAATGCCCACAGAACTTCCACCACCCAGGAATTCCTATTCCAACATCATTACACAAAGATGCAATATTGAGTAGAAATACAGACACCCACACTTGATTTTTTATATCCTCTACCCAAGCTTGTCTAATCTCACTGGCCCCATTATTTTATTGTTTGGTGGGTGTTTTTAGTGACTTGACTCTATGTAAACAAAAAGATCCACATTTGAGAATTGTTTCCTCCTGCCCTTTGTAGCCATCAGCCAGCTTCCTAACTGGTATTTTTTTGACTCAGAAAGCTTTTTCAGCCTGAAGAAAGCACCATTCTGAAAACAAATAAAACATAAAAGGAAAGAGACTCCTCTGTAATGGAGTTGGGACACGGACCAAAAGAACTTGTATTTCAAATGTTCTATTGCACCATTTACTTGTGCTACATTCAGAGCTTTGGGAAGCCATCCAAACCTGCACAGACACAAAATAATCCATGGAAATTACAGCTGCAAGGTGCCAGTGACAGCAGAAAGTGTTTTGATGGGGAAAATGAAACTGAAGATTCAAGGATGAGGTGAAAAGCATGGAACAGCTTATGCAGAAAGAGAGATGTCCAAAAAATAAAGAGTGAACTGAGGAGATTTGTCACCACCACCACTCCCCAAAAAATGAAGTGATAAAGTCAATGAAAGAAGCCCTGTGCAAAAATTAATTGGACAAAAGCTGGAGGAGCTTTTGTCCTGTCTAGAGGTTTTTGCTTCCCCTCCTATGTCACTGGAGGATGTAAGGAGTCTAGAAAAGATGAGGGGAGGGGATGTGGTGGCTGCTGAGTCCCTGAGCACATAAAGCTCTTCTGAAGATGTGCCTCAGCACAAGCCGATGGCTCCCCTGCAACATTTTTACAAGGACATGTGGTGACAGGACAAAGGGGGAATGGCTTCAAACAGAAAGAGGGCAGGTTTAGACTGGATTAAATTCTTCCCTGTGAGGGTGGTGAGGCCCTGGCACAGATTGGCCAGAAGAGCTGGGGATGTCCCACCCCTGGAAATGTCCAAGGTCAGGTGTGGATGGAGCTCTGAGCAACCTGGGATAGTGGAAGATGCCCCTTTCTGTGGCAAGGGAGCTCAAACTGGATGAGTTTTCAACCCAACTGAAACCATTCCATGATTTGCATTCCCCTTGAAAATAACCTGATTAAGTGACATTTAACATGAAAAAAAATAATGCTCACAAATCCTATCAGCTATGCAAAAATGCAAACTACCTTTAAATTTAAAGAAGATAGAAAAGCTTATCTGCTGTACCTTTCAAATCAACCCCCAATTTCACTATTAAGAGGAAAATAAAAACACTGCAACTGGAGCATAAAGGAAATAGTTTAAGGTCAAATAAAACCACGAATAATTCAGGCAATTAAGATCATGGGAGCACTGGGACAGTGCAGAGTGTTGTGTCTAATGGGTTCCACAACAAGACCAAAAATATTTATACAAATCGAGCAGTGCCTCCTTCTTTGTGCTGCCTTAACCCAAGGATTAAATGTTTCCCATGAAAGAGATGAGAATCTGACCTCTAATGATTACATGCCCATAAAAATCAGAAGGTATTGCTGTTATTTCAAGTAGGTATCACAAACCACTGCATCAACTAAATTTTGCCAGGCATTGTACACATTGCAGATCTTTCAGAATAAATTGTTTCACTGCAAAAACAGAGTGTGTGCAGCTCCAGCAGGGAGGGGTAGTCCCACTTTAAACTGCTCAAAGGAAACACTTGCCTCCACCAGACCATTATTTTGCAGGGAAACGTTTTAAAATCCATTTTCAAACACTCAGTTTAAAAAGTTGAGGTGGATGCTCTCTGCAGATAAAATTAAGACAAAATATAAGAGAATGAAATGCTAAAAACAGAAATCTGGTCCAGATGGATTCCTGTCTGAATTCTATAAAATATTTACAGATTTTCTGTCACCAAAACTTACGTTTCTTTTTGATGAGGTGGAAACCAAAGGCTCTCCACTTGTCTTGCTGTTATTTTTTGGTTTTAAACTCTCATGGAAAATATAATAAAGTTATTTAGGAGAAATAAAAAACGTAAAAAAACAACCCAAAAAAAACCAAAACAAAAACAAAACAAATTAAAAAACTCCATCAAAATAAACCACCAAAACCCAACTGACTTTAATCAGTGGGTAATTACTGCAACTCTAATTAATCAATGTTGATTCTACAAATCCTATACAAAAGAGAGATTGTCCCTTTTGCTTAATTGAGTCCAAAATTTTTCCCTAAATTCTAGGTTCAAGGTTTTGATCATTAAAATAGGCTTAGCTTGGATAAGCACAGCCTGATACCACCATCATTCACATAATAAATTTACAGCCTTGTCCTCTGACAGTGCTGTCTCTAGACACCAAAAGATACTTCATCATGTGTCATAAGGGTAAAACATCAATTTTTTCATTTCAGACACGCCAAAAAAAGTTCTCAGCTTTCCGCTCCTAAATCTGTACATTCCATTTTCCATCAGGCAGACTGACAGCTCAGCTCCCCAAGGAGGAGGGGGCAGTTCATATGCACATGACATGCTGACTGACTTTCTGTTTGTTGTGGTCCTGTAGGTGATGGAGCAGGGGGAAACACAGCAATCCTTTAAACTGCCAATTATCCCATCAGTCCTGGCAGGACTTTTGGAGAAGGATGTGACTGAACACCAGCAACTCAACCCTTTTGTTTCAGGGTGTGCATCCAGGCTCTGGATTTGATGTTAAAAAAA
Organism: Pseudopodoces humilis; assembly: GCF_049639895.1. NCBI lineage: Eukaryota > Metazoa > Chordata > Aves > Passeriformes > Paridae > Pseudopodoces > Pseudopodoces humilis. The sequence continues at coordinate 2,458,284 of NC_142200.1, read as the reverse complement.
GCAGTGGGCTGAAACCAGAGGATGGAGGTCTAGGTCGTGGTTCTCAGATTTCTTACTCAAGGTTCTGCATCTTTGTTCCTCTGCCTACCTCCAGTAAGGGAGCCAAAGGTCTTAAAACATTAATTTCTACCACAACAATCACAGAACCATGGAATTTTCTTAGGTTAGAAAAGCCCTTTAAGAGCATCAAGTCATACCCTTCCCCCAGCACTGACAAAGCCACCACAAACCCACGTCCCCAAGTGCCACATCTACACATCTTTTAAATCCCTCCAGGGATGGTGACACCACCACTGCCCTGTTCCAATGCTTGTCAGCTCTTTCAGTGAACAAACTTTTCCTGGTGCACGTGCTAGACCAGAATTTCTGTCTTTGTTGGCTGTTCTCAGCTCAGTGCAGCACAAAGAACTATCTCCACATATTATTTGCAGATTAAAAGGGAAAAACAAGCAAACAAGCAAAACCCACCCACTATGGTCTGCTTCCAAAGCCATTTCACATAGTATGAGATAAGAACTTAACATGTTTTAAGTGTTGGAGGTGTATCCCTCTTTTTTCAATCTGATCTTGGATTCATTACTCAGTTATTATGCTTTTTACAAGCAGAATAAGAGACTACATAATGATTTGGTCTCCACTGGTTGTTGACTTGATAAACACTACAATTAATTCAAATTACCATGCTGCCCTTCCTTTCCCTTCACACTTTCAGAAATGTCTCTCTAAACCAATCTATGATTACCAGTCATACATAAAAGCTTCAGAAAAACACTCCTCCACAAGCATATGGCAGAGCAAATTTGTCCAGCATTGCCGGCTTTCCATGGCATTTATCTTGAGAAAGGCATTACATAGAGATGCCTCCATGTGTTGGCTTTCCTCAGCAAGGCACAGATATCCTTTATCCCATTTTGGAGTGCACTGTATCCCCAGGAGAGCATCCTGCTCCCAGAGATGCTTCAGGCAGCTGTGGACTGTAATCAGTTCCCCAGGATCTCAGCTGCGACATCCATTCTCAAAGTCAATCCTGTGCTTTCCAGGAGCTGTACCAGACTTCAGGCACACGCCATGGCAACCAAATTCAAGTGCACTTGTTCAAAACCATCATTTAGTCAGAGAAAAAAAAAAAAAAAAGTGGGGGGGGGAGTGGAGGGAAAAAATAGCAGCAAGTTTAACTAAGTACTTTATGAACAACATAATTCACAGAATCACTGAATCATTTAGGTTGGAAAAGATCTCTAAGATCATCAAGTCCAATCTTTGACTGATCTCTACCTTGTCAACCATACCAGAGCACTGAGTGCCATATCCAGTTTCTTGGACACCTCCAGGGATGAGGACTCCACCACTTTCCTGGACAGCCCATTCCAATAGTTGACAACCTTTTCCGTGAAGAAATTCCTCCTGCTGTCCAGCCTGAACCTGCTCTGATGCAGCTTAAGGCCATTTCCTCTCATCCTGTTCATTGTTCCCTGGGAGATGAGATCAACACCCACCTGGATGCCCTTCCTGTCAGGGAATTGTGGAGAGCAAGATGGTCCCCCCTGAGCCTCCTTCACTCCAGGCTGAACCCCACCAGTTCCCTCAGCTGTTCCTTATATATAATATATATTCCGTATTCTTTAGACCCCTTTCCAGCACCATTCCCTTCTCTGGACATGCTCCAGCTCCTCAATCTCTTTCTTGAAATGAGTGGCCCAGAAGTGAACGCAGCACTCAACACGTGGCCTCACCAGTGGACAGCACAGATGGACAATCACTGCCCTGCTCCTGCTGGCCACATTATTTTTTATACAATCCAGGATGCCCTTGGCCTTTTTGCCCACCTGGGCACACACTGGTTCGTGCCCAGACACACAACAGCCACTGTTTAAAGCATGGCAATGACCAGCACATTCCCACCACAGACCCGCTGCTCCTGATACTCCTCTGTGCAAGGGAAGGGAGAGCACAGGGAACAGCTGTCAAACATAACAGCAGCTGCTGGTATGAGTTAACCTGAGCCATTACAGCCTCTCTCCTGTATCAGGACATTGTCCCAGAGCACACTGAAGCAATTCAGCCTCCCAGATTTAACAGCATGACACTGGTGCTCAGGTACAGCGAGATGGAAAAGCTCTTAAAATAACAACCTCAAACGGTGTAATTTCATTAAGGCAGGCTGACCCTTGCAGCTTCTGCTCGTGTTCTTCCCTGGTATTGTTACTCTGTGATTTAGTTCACTCCCTGGAAAATCTCCTTTTTCTTTCTGTCTTCCCAGTCGTGTATATATTTATAAATACAGAGGGATAAAGAGAACACAGATAAACCCTCAAGGTGTTTCTTTCCATGCCGGTCCAAGCAAGAATACAAGAACAAGATATTCTGTGTGTTACAGACAGTGGTTTGCAAGACTGTACACAGCCTTCCTTCAGTGCTTATTTAATTACCAAACCCAGGTCCAAGAGCTAAAAGCGCCTGATGGATACATAGAAGACTCCTCAAGCTTAACTGATGGTCCTGCAAGTTAAAAGCTCAAAAGTTATTAAAGACTACAAAACCCACAAACCCAAAATCAAACAAAGGAAGAAAACCCAAACAAACAACAACAAAACCCCAAGGACATAGGATAGTTGGAAATCTAGCCCTGCCCTCCCTGCCATGGGCAGGGACACCTTCCATCATCCCAGGCTGATGGGATGATCCAACATCCAAGCCCCATCCAGCCTGGCTTTGGACACTTCCAGGATGGGGCAGCTTCTCTGGGCAACCTGTGCCAGGGCCTTACCACTCTCACAGGGAGGAATTTCTTTCTAATATCCAACCTAAATCTCCCCTACTTCAGTTTGAAGTCATTTGCCCTTGTCCTGCTACTCCAGGCCATTTTCCAAAGTCCCTCTCCAGCTCTCCTGGAGCCCCTTTAGGCACTGGAAGGGGTTCTGAGGTCTCCCTGGAGCCTTCCCTTCTCCAGGCCGGACATTCCCAGGTTTCCCAGCCTGGCTCCAGAGCAGAGAGGCTCCAGCTCTTGGAGCATCTCCATGTTCTCCTCTGGACTCACATCAACAAGTCCATGTATTTCTTACATTGGGGACCTCAGGCCTGGATAAATTACTTCAGGGGGTCTCACAAGAGTGAAGCTGAGAGGAAGAATCTCCCTGCCAAGGAAGCCAACTCTGTTAAATTAAACTTGAAGAACTCCCAGGACCTGGTAACTTGAGACAGACTTTACTTTGCAAAACCTGAACAGTCTGAAAGCTGGATTCCCTCCAAGGAGGAGACCTGATGAGTTTCCAGACATTTCATTCTCTAACTCTTCTCCAGGAGTCCTGCACACACAAGTTTCTCCATCAGCAAAGGAAATTTAAGTTTTGCGTGTATGTCAATCTCTGTATTTTAAATTCATGCCCCATCCCTGAAAGTGTCCAAGGCCAGGATGGATGAGGCTTGGAGCAACCCGGTCTAGTGGAAGGTGTCCCTGCCCATGGAAAGAGGGGTTTGGGATTAGATGATCTTTAAGATCCCTTCCAACCCAAACCATTTTGTGATTCCATGAAAATTACAACATACGCACTTACAGTCATTTCAATTCTATATGTTAATTAGCTTTTAAAATAACTCAAAGATGAGATACCTTCTAGAATCTCTTTAAAATACTTGGATTTGTCAAGTGAGTCTCAATATGTAATTCCATATCATTTGATCCTCTCAAAAACAAGTTTGTAATGGACCAAACAGAGGCACTAAAATCCCAAATAAAGATAAGGATTGTCAGCTTCAACACAAAATTCTCTAAAGAGGGTGAAAAACGATCTGTAATTTCAAGCTGCCATCTCAAGAGAGCTTCTTCCTTTCCTAAATCTGTCAAAACTCTGGACTATCACAGTCCATCCCAGCCTCTCATGCTGTTTTACCCATGGGAGAACCCAGAAACCGCATTTGCCAACCCTTGCAAAAACCTGTCAAATTTTTATTCGATGAAGTAAAATTTAAAATTATTTGAATAATTCTTTCATGCATTTCATGACTAAATCAACCCAGACCTTTTTCAGTCAGTGAGGGAAACAGGGATGTAAACTTCATTACAGCTCAGTACAACCACCAGAAAAGGAAAGAACTTCATAAAAAGGGTCGGTTCAGTACATCAGCGCCAACCTTTCAGGCAGGACTGAATTATTTCAGCACCAGCTCCTCAAAGAACATTCTGGTGGTCAAAATATTCAAAGTCTTCCCCTTAGGAAAGCTTTGATAGCCACGTATGGATGGATGCCATCAAAAAAGATGTTCCTGCCCATGGCAGGGGTTGGATAAGGGGGACCTTAAGGTCCTTTCCAACCCAAACCATTCAATGAATGCCTGAAAACCCCAAGAAGCCTTTGGATACTTGGAACTTGACTTCTCCATGTCTTAACCTCTTCAAGACTGACCACCAAAGCAAGAGAACACAAACCCACACGTGACAGCACTTCCAAACCACTGACAAACACACTAAAAACCACCACTTGCTTATGAAGGGTAAAGAAAAATGGTTTCTTGAGGGACTTCAGTTTAACTGGCATCTGCTTGTAACCTCCGGCTGTCAGAGCTGAAACACCCCTGGAATTATTAAACAATGCATCTGACAAGTCTCCTACCTCAGAAAGATTGTTCTTCACTCCAGGGAATTTTGTGATAGACCTCATCTTGATACAGAGGAATTGATCAAAGAACTGAAAATTAGTGGCTGCTTGGGTAATCACGACTTGTTCACTTAAGAAAAAAAAGAAAAAAAACCAAAACCACAGACAAACAAACAAACAAACAAACAAAAAGAACCCTCAAAAATCATTAAAGAAAAATTAATTCTAGAAAGTTTCTGGTTTTAAAAGACCTATTTAAAAAGGCATTTAATTATAAAAATAGAAGGGTGTAGGAGAAGATAAGAATGGCAACATGTAGGAATTTCAAAGGTATCCCTTCCTGGATATCCACAATCCTCAGCTAGGGAAGATGGCAGCCCTTCCTATGTGTTGAAAAGAACTGTATAAAACACTCCAAAACCTTATGTTTGAGTATCTACTTGGTGAAAAAAGAAAGGAAAACGTACCTACCAGAGAAACACTCCACAAAAATCCTCACAATGCCACCACAAAGATTATACAAGAAATCTACAGTCAAAAAAAGCAAACAAAAAACGAACACAAAAACAAAATAAAAAATAAACCAAAAATCAACCCAAATAACCAAGAAAAAAAAAAGGTGAAGGCAAAAATCAGTTTTCACAGTGGAGCTGGTACAGGACAGGAGACTGAATGCAGGAGCAATTCAGATAAATCAGGAATGTTTGCAAATTATTTCCACCTTTGGAAAATATTTGAAAAACATTCAAACACAAAATTTCACTAAAAGTCAGTGGAAATTAATGTCCACCCCATCGGTTGCTCAGGAAAGTCCAAAAATAGCAGCTCAGATGTGATTAAATACAGCAAGCCTGGGTAACACAAGCACCAAACGCTGTGAAAGAGCAGGACAAGCAGCGATTTGGCTCATTAGTGCTGATTTGTGACACCATTTGGAAAGAATCAAGGGGATTCCAGAAGAAAAGCTAACATGGAATCAAAGCAAAAGGGGAAAGCAGGAAATACTGTGCTCATTAATGGCCTGCCAGCCTAACAACAAATCCGGGAGAAGAAAAGGAAAAAAACAGGCAAGACGAAAAAGAAGAAGAAACAGCTGATGTTGGACTCAATTATTAAAGAAGAATTATTTAATTTTGGGCTGCAATGGGCAATTTAAAACTTTCTCACAAGCAAGAAAAGGACAGCTTAATGCATTGGTTCTTCAACTGCTGTAAACCTCAGCCATGAGAGATAGTTATTAAATATTCAAATCAGTATAGATTTATGGAAACTGTGGTTCATTGAACCTCAGGAAATGTTTTCATCCTCAAGACCATGTCACACTGATGACATGAAACCTGTGAGGCAGAGAGAGCATCATCTTGAGTGACCACAGAAAATCAATGTGTCCCAGAGTTAAAAAACTCATCAACCATAAGGTATCAGGCTATAATTACATGAGAACCAATTCCAGAGGTGGGATGAGTTTCCAAAACTGTCCAACAGGGATAAATTAGGCATTGGAATAGTCTGCCCCTGTCCAGCTCTACTGCCAAGTTTGAAGAAACAATAACAAACCATCTAAAGAGAATCCAGAAAAAAGAGAAATGGAGAAGGACTTTGGACCAATTTATGGAACCACGGGACTAAGGGGAATGACTTCAAAGTGAATGAGAGAAGGTTTAGATGGGATATTAGAGAAGAAATTCTCCCCCGTGAGGGTCGTGAGGCCTTGGCACAGGTTGCCCAGAGAAGCTGTGGCTTCCCCATCCCTGGAAGTGTCCAAGGCCAGGTTGGACAGAGCTTGGAGCAACCTGGGATAGTGGAAGGTGTCTCTGCCCATGGCAGTGGGTTAGAACTGGATGATCTTTAACATCCCTTCCAACCCAAACTATTCCATAATTCTTAGAACTTGCTATCTCAGCATGCAAAATCTGGAAGCTCCTGAAACAAAGCAGTACCAAAGACAACTTAAAAAAAACCTGGAAAACTGAAGTTCAGCAGAAAATGATGATCTTAGGTCACATAAATTCAGGAAAAAAATTCTCTTTTGGCACAGAGGTTCTCAGGGTTTCCAAGCCATGCTCCCTGGATCAGTAACCTCTCATCTGGAGGCTTGTCTTGAGCCAGTGGTTGGAGTCCCCAGCAGTGTCACCAACACCCCAGCTTTGCTGTCTGAAGTCCTTAAAAAAGGAATCATCCTCTTCCCCAGGAGCTATTTACATTCCATCATTGTTTCTCTCTCTGTCAAAGGATTTAAATTATACAAATACATCACAGCCTTACTCTTCTCCATTAAATATTAAAAAGAAGTTTTTATTTGATTATGGGGTTTTTTTGCTGTTTGATCCTTTTTTTTTTTTAATTTAGAAATAAAATGCAAAGAAACAACCGTGTTCAACTTTGCATTAGTGCTGCTCTACCTAAATTATTGTATTACAAACACGTATCTTTCTTGTCTTTGCACAAAATTTTGTTTGATAATGGAAGTTTAAAATATTCTTGATATCTCACCTAGGAGGGTGTTTCTTCCAGGAAAGCAGAACTACAAACAAACATATTTAATGCAAGAATACATAAGACCATTAATATTATGTAGTGAAGTAAATAGAGCACTTGGAGGGAAAAAAAAGAAAATTAATTTAAAACAAAACAAAATATTAGAATGGAAGATTTACATTTACAGAAAATAAGAAAATTTGGAAAGACAGATTTTATTCTAGGTCATGGCTTGAAACAGCTCCCAGGTTTCTTCATTCTGGGAAAAAATCTGATGCATGGAGGGAAGGCGTGGGATTAATTTCATCTTTATATCTCACTACGCAAATGTATTTTAATTTGCAATCAATTAATTTTCCTTGAGTCAAGTCTGTTTTTGCCCGTGAGGGTAATTATTTAGTGATCTCCCTGTCTGTATCTTGTATTCCATTTTCCCCCCTCACGCAGCTGGCAAGGGGGCAATGCAAGAGCAGCTGGGTGGGTTTGCAGAGGCTGATCCACCACAGGCAGCAACAGGTGTAAAACACAGCAGCTCAAAAAGGAAATGAGAAAGTTCAGGTTCAGCCATGTCCAAAGGCTTAGTCCTGGTCCTATAACTCTTCTGACCTGCTCCTGGCCTCACACATTCATGGAATTTTTCCTTTATCCTGAGATTTGACACTGCTGCTCTTCCACTTGCTCCACATTCCCTTACAGAACAATATTTCTCTTGCAGAGCAGTTTTCCAACCTATCCCTTCCTCTCTTGCTACACCAAAATATTCAACACATGAGTAACATTTAAAACATTCCTCCACAATCTGAAATGAATAATTCCACATGGAAGCTGGTTTTTTTTGGGTTTTTTTTCCTTCTGTTTGTGCAGCACCTGGGCTCCACAAGTTGCCTATTAAAAAATATGTGGCAAAATGGAGCTACAAAGAATTGGACATCCAAAAAAAAAAAAAACCAAAAAAAAAAAATCCCAAACTTGAAAGGCTATAACAGCAGAAACCAGCAGAGATATGATAAAAAAACCAGAAATTAAATCCACCAGTCTGCATTCAGCCCAGCTTTGATTTCCGCTATTAATGTGCAAATGATGACTGCTCAGATCTTCTGTGCTGCAAATTGCTCAAGTTCAAATTCAACCACCTTAATAGGAAGCTAATAAAGAAAATGTTATTATTCATCTCTGTTACATTTACCTGTAAGTGATGATATGGGCCATGATACAAATGCACACAAGATCACCACTTTTGATTCTTAAGACATGGACATTAAACAAATTATTTAAGTGCCATTTTAGCTACGTGCAGGACAACGTCCTTTGCCCCAGAGAAGTAAGTCCAGGCATTTTAACTCCAGAATTTCATAAATTTAAAACAGAGAGTTAAATTTCTTCTCTTCTAGAATATCAAGAATGTGTCAAATTCCCATTTACTGCTCATTTATGTGACCACAAGGCATCTCCCAAAGAAATGTCCATGTTTATGCAAGAGTACAAGGAATTACTGAATCCATTCATTCCTCCTGAAATTTTTCCTATTGGTTTTCATGTCCACTGCTGGAGGTGCACACATACCTTTTCTGTCCTGACAATTTATTGACTCCCTGTTCCAAGATGTCACCAACCATCACCTTTTTTTTTTTTTTTTTTCCCTGAATCCATATTTCTGTGTAATTTTATGCTTGATTGTGTCTCTAGCATGAGGAAGCACATGATTACATGTGTGGGTTGTAACACATTTTCCCTATTAAATGTGGTAGCCTACAGTCTGCAGAAACCACTGAAAATTATTATTCGCTACAAGAAGATTTTTTGGTTTGAGTTATTTTTTTGCTGATTGGTTGGGGAGGGGTTTTTTTGGTTTTTTGGTTTGTTTGTTTTATTATATTCTTGCAGATCACAAAAAATCTTCATAACCTGTTTTGATTTCTGTGTCCTCAGAAATCTCCAGATGGGAAAGAGCATTAGGGGAAGGTTGAAAAACCCAACCCATAGCAACCAAAACCTTGCCATTTTCAGCTCATTTCCACTACAAATTCTGACTTCTCCAACACCTGGTACCTTCCACTCACCTTTTATCAGCTCACCCTGTGCTAAGTAAATGACTGCAGTGACTTTAACATCCCCATCAGGAGTTTCATCCATTAACACCAGTGCTCCCAAACTCATCCTCAAAACAGGATTCCCCAGTTCCTCCTCTTCCCCACAGAGCCTCCATACACCACCACAGCATGACAGACAGATCCTGGAATAATTTAAGTTGCAAAAGATCTTTAGGATCATCAAGCCAATCTTTAACCCAGCACTGCCAGGGCCAGCACTAAACCATGTCCCCATTAGACATCTATGTGTCTGTTAAATTCCTCCAGGGATGGTGTCCACCACTTTCCTAAGCAGCCTGTTCCAATTCTTTTTATGAAGATTTTTTTTTTTTTCCTAATATCCAATAGAAATGTTTCCTGGCAGAACCTGAGGCTGTTTCCTCTAGTCCTGTTGCTTGTTGCTTGAGGGATATGCAACACATGGCTCCATCCCAAGTCACTTAAACCAACAGCCTCTAAGTGCACAGCCTTCTCCATCCACATCTGGCTTCCCATGGAGGAGAAGAAGAAAGAAAGAAAGAGAAAGGGAAAAGGAAAAAAAAAAATATCAGTATTAAATCCCCTGACAATATTTATCTACTCTCCCACTTGGCCCTACAGATATCATCTGTCTTCACCCAGGAGCCACCAACCAGGTTAGAGAGCAGAGGGAGGAAAAGAGGATTTAATGTTAACTCTGATCATGAAGATGCAACCAAACAACACCTTCTGTGCAACAACATTTCAATCAAAACTAAATTAATTGCAGAAGTTCAAATAATTAAGCACATGCATAAAAATTAGCAATTTTACCATCCTTTAATACACAGAAGTCCCCCAAGATACCACTGTGGAAGTTGAATGTTCAGCTAAATGGTTTAGATCTGTAGAAAGGCTCTCACCTGGATCAACACTCCAGACAAAGGGAAGGGAAGGGGAAAGGGAAGGGGAAAAAGTACAAACTTCCAGTCTCCCCAGGTTGTCAGTGCATCACCCCTCTTTCGTCTCTGTCCTTGAAAAAATCACAAGTTTTAGCCATACTCAATAAATTCATGATTTATAAAATGATCAGCCTTTCTATGTATTGTGCCCTAGTTACCCAGGAAAAAAATCCAAACAAACAATCCACTGTATTTGGCAGGAAGATGCAGTAGCTGATATATAATAAAAAAAAAACCCAAAAATCTCCCTATTTCACTTCCATAAGAATCTCTCCAGAACTTCAGACCACCTCTACTACTACTTTTTACTACTGAACAGGTCCATTTCACTGTCTCTCTCTCTCTGCACATGCCTTGGATTCCCACATGGCCATTCAGGAGCTGAAAAATGTCACATCTATCATTAAAAATAACATCCACATTTTCCTTCGTTCATTCATAGCAAGAGGTGCTTCTTTCTGGGTGAACTTCAGCCTGCTTCAGCAAGCACAACTGACTCACTTCTCCCACAAACTACTGCATGCCTTTTACATTATTCATACTCCAAGTTGTTATTTCTCTGCATTAACAAACAAGAACAAAATATCCAGGGTTTAATTTTTATGTCTTTCAATGAGGTGAAAATGCTGTCAATGGATTTCTTCCTCAAGCAAAAAGTTTGCTGGACCAACAGCCTGCTGTAATTAAGGTTAGACACCTCAATTAAAAAGAAAATCCAATTTTTAGTGTGTTGTTTCTTTCTGTGACAGAATCACTGTTTCCGTATGTGATATGTGAGTTACAGGATGCTGCCAGATAAGACATACCACATAAATATAAAATTATAGAGATTATTAAAGATTATTCTGAGTTAAATAATAAACACACTGCAGCAGAATTTTCTTAAAGGTGCTGGACCAACATGCAAAGGATTGGAGATGGAAAAGAAGTAGAGAGACAACTCCCATCCCTGGCCCAGCTGCTATCCCAATCTTCAGGGTGTTTTCTATGGCCTGAAGCTTTCACCAGTTTTAGTTTGACAAATGAGGAGTGGGGAAAAAAAAGAAAAAAAAAAAAAGCTAAAATCCTTATTTAGGACCTCTTCCATATTAATTAAAAACTTGCTGATGAGACAGAAGAAACAAAGCAAGCCATGCTACTTCACAGAGAGGTTGTGGGTGCCTCACCCTTTTAAGTGCTCAAGGACAGGTTGGATGAAGCTCTGAGAAACCTGATTTAGTGCGTGGCACTTCTACCCATGGTAGGAGGCTGGAATTAGATGGTGTTAAAGGTCCCTTCCAACCCAAACCACTCTGTGATACCATATATAATATATAATAAATAAAATGCCTGCAAATATAAATACATAATTTAGTACCATTCGTACTGAACATGTTTGGTTTAATGGTTTGAGTACCAATTAATCAGATCCTCTGCTCACACCCCCTCATTCTTGGTCACCTGGGTTGCCCCCACAGAGAAAGGGAAAATCCCATCTCTCTTCCTACCCCATCCACTGGCTGCATTTAGAGAGCTCTGCTTTGCAGCTAAAAACTGCAAGGTTAATGGCAAGATTTTCCACCCTTTCTCAAAATATGGGTGGGAATGATGCAAAGAGCAATGGGATTCCCTTCCTGTTTTTATCACTTTTTTTTTTTAATTCCGAGTTTCCTTTGCAGCACATCTTGCATAAATTAAACACTGAGGAAGGGTGGAAGGAGCAGAGAGGGAAATGGAAGGGGGAGGGAGGTGTAATGCAATTATAACACCTAAACCAATCTATTACAGAGCTGCAAGGGACAAGGACAGAGAAATCCTGCCATGAATAATTCCTGCTTCTCTTGAGGGCTTCACCAGCTCAGCTCCAGCCTCCAACACCTCCAGCACCAGGAGAAGGAGCTGCCTGTCCTCAGCATCATGGTTTACACTGACTGGACAATGGAAAGGTGTCCTGCTCCCCCTGGCCAAGAGTGATGCAGATAAAGCAGAGCCAAACTTTAATCAAAGAACTGATAAACACATCAAGGTGGTGGTGAGGCTTGTTCTGCCAAGGTGAGTTTTGCAGGATTTAGGGCTGGTTGGATGATGTCACCCCAGGACATGGTCCTACTGGACACCTGTGACCAAAAGTCAGGCTGTGCAAAATGCATTTACCAAAAGCCCTTCCTCAGAGTCAGAGAAATTAACTTTTCCTTTGGGAAAAAAGGCAGAAAAAAAGTTAATGCCACAAAGGAAATGGGAAGTTCCAGATGGAACATGGAAATTCATGGGAGGAACCAACAAGATTTCTGGGTGGATGTGGAGCACTGGCATTGTAGAAAGGAGTGGGGAAATTACAAATCAAATTCAGATTTTCATTGCACATAAAAAGAAAAAAAGAAAGGGAGAGGGATGAAATCCTCGACTGTGTGCCACCGTGTCACTTCCAGAGAGTGGCTTTTCCGACTGCCACCGTACTTCACGTGGCAGTTTTAAAGGTTATGGCTGAAGTGGCTCTTCCAGAAAAGCCTTCAATGAACTCTGAGTAAAATAAAAACACACACAAAACAAGTCAACAACAAAAGCAAGGACAAATTTTCTGAGCAAATATCCCCAAGGGCTGCTGCCTTGCTCTGGAAACCTTCCTGCCTTCTGCAACACTCTCCCAAATTAATTTAGTAGCGGGATCTTTCATAGCAGGACCCAGTTTCTGTAAGCAGCGAGGCACATCCTACCACAAGGTCAAGAGCAATCTAGAACTGCAATTCCTGTCTGTCCAGCCAGTCAACAAGAGTGTGAAGCACCACTCACATTTCCAGGCAAAATATTTCCATTTTCAGATACCTGCTACCAGCAGTGAAGAGCTGACAAACAATGGACATGAGCTCAGAGAAATTTTTAGATGAAGCAGTTGAGGATAACCAAGTTCAAAAAGGACTTCAAGAAAAATCCTGCCAATTCACATTTGGAAAAACAACAAACAAACCATAAATTAATAAAGTACACCCAGCCAATTATACACACTACTACTCCCCATTTTGACTTGAACAATAAAGCCCTACGAGCTCAAGATGTCCTCCAGCAATCACCATCATCTTGCTGGTGTCTAAATTGTAAAGAAAGCTCAGGGGAGACTTTATTGCTGTCTACAACCACCTGGAAAGAGGCTGTGGTGAAGTGGGGATCAGCCTCTTTTCCCAGGTTTCCAGTGACAGGATAAGGGGTACTGGCCTTAAGTTGTGCCAGAGGAGGTTCAGGTTGGATATAAGGAAAATTTCCTCACTGAAAGAATGGTAAAACATTGGAACAGAGAAGCAGCAGAGTCATCATCCCTGGAAGTGTTCAAAAAATGAGCAGATGTGCCACATCACTGTATGGTTTAGTGGGTGTGCTGGTGTTCATTCAAACATTGGACTTTGACAACCTTAAAGGCCTTTTCCAACCTTAATGATTCCATGATTCCGTCTCAAGACACTTCTCCCTGGACATGATTTACCCCAAGAGCCATTCAACAGCTCCACCAGGTGAGAACAGCAGTGGTACCATCACAGTTGATGGTTTCAAAACTGCCCACAGGCAGCAGAAACCAAGCTGGAAGCTCCCAGAGAGAAAAGCTAATGTGCACAAACAACACCCAGCTGGAAAGTCATGGCAATCAGAGCACACACGCTTGGCCTCAATCCTATTTCTTGTCTTTTTGGGCCAGCAGTGTTATGGAGAGGTCATGGCTGGGAGCTGAAGTGGGTTCCCATGCATGGGGCTGACAGTGAACCTTCTCCAGCTGGTGAAGGACAAGGACCTGGCTGTAAACACCAGACTCATGTGGTGCTCTCATAGCTGAGGAGCAGTTTACACATTCCAGATCAGCTGCAGCCTGGAGGGCAGATGGGTGAGGCAAAAAACATCCCCAAAACCACCTAAGGAGATATTCCTTCATCAGCAGAGATCCAGAGGGGGAAGATCTATTTTGATGCAGAAGGATTTGTGAAGTATTTCAAGAGCCACATTTACTCACGGGCATCAAAAAGAACGGGACATTCCCTAGAATCTCATTTTGACTTGCAATGGGTGCCCTGGAGTTGTGATCATTTTCCCACCAAGGCACCAGCTGCACCACCTAAAAAACACAAACTGAAAACTCTTTTTCTAGTTTTCTTCCTCAAGCTGAATCCCACTTGGATTTTATCTCTGGGATAACAAGGATATTGATGTAATAGGAACACCCAAAACCAGAACATCAAACTCCTTATTCCCTAAAGATTTAATAAATGCTGCTTTGACTTTCAAGCTGAAAACCATTTGTTTTGGTTGTTCACTGGGGCTCTGCATGTGTGTGTGTGCTGGTGGGGGTGGGATAACCATGAAAACATCCCACATGGAAACAGCATTAGCACATTCCTGCTGTAGACATTTTCCTCCTTCTAGCAAGGAACTATTTCACAGAATAACCCCTCACATTCACCACCCAGCAAAAAAAAATATAAATACATCGGTCTACGGCTCCAACAGCAGAAGGTGAATAGTATCAGGTAGTTTAAATCATGTTTTCCTTGCCTAGTTCCACTGGTTGCAACCTTTGATGGAGTCAAGCACCTTATTTAGGGTATCTGCTTTGGAATAAAAGGAATCATTTTCCAGACCATAGAAGGGCTAGGAGCTAGATGCACTTTAATCCCTTCTGCTGTGGAAAACAGCTGACTATGTTTGCTATGTAAAATGTTTTACTTATTTCCCATTTTTATATTTATCTACTTGTAGATATTAAAAAAAAAAAAAAGAAGAAAAAAAGAAAAAAGACAAAAAAATGAGAGAAAGGAAAAAAAAAAGGGGAACAAGGCCAAAGGGTGGTGGAACAGCAGGTGAAGGGTTCAAGAGCTGCATCTCCCAAAGCCCATCCATTATCAACTTGATTTCCTCAGCATAAATCATCTCATTTCCAAGTGGGAAACAAATTTTCCCCATAAGCACACGAACACCTGCAAACCCAGGATCACATTTTCAGTACAAGTGAAATTTCAATCCACAGGAAGCCACAGAGATGCTCCAAGGGCTGGAGCCCTCCTGCTCTGGAGCCAAGAGCTGGGAGAGCTGGGGGTGTTCAGCCTGGAGAAGGGAAGGCTCTGGAAATATCTTAGAGACACTTCCAGTGCCTAAAGCAGCTCCAAGAGAGCTGGAGAGGGACTTTGGACAAGGGATGGAGTGAGATGACAAGGGGGAATGACTTCAAACTGATAGAGGGGAGATTTAGATTGGATATTAGAAAGAAATTGTGTATTTCTTTATGAGAGGGTGGTGAGGCCCTGGCACAGGTTGTCCAGAGAAGCTGTGGCTGCCCCATCCCTGGAAGTGTCCAAGGCCAGGTTGGATGGGGCTTGGAGCAGCCTGGTCCACTGGAAGGTGTCCCTGCCCATGGCAGGGGGTTGGAACTAAATGCTGTTTAAGATCCCATCCAACCCAAACCTTTCTGTGACTCCATGATTTTTTTGCCAGGATGAGAACATTCTGGGAGCAGCGTCTGTTTGCAGTAAAGCCTCACTACCCGCCCTCAAGGTTTATTTGTATTGTCACACTAAGGTGGCTGCGCTGCCAAAACCCCACGTATTTAACAGGAGAAACAAGCCTATTGTATTACAAATTTAAAAATAAATATATTAAAATTAAAATATATTATAGTCAGCCACCAAACCCACCTCCCTCCTGACAGACATCCCCGTTCTAAAAAAAAGAAACACTTCAAAGGGACTCTCTCAACCTCCCCCTTTCCCCAAGCACAAAGTGGATGCTATTTAAATCCAGTGACAATCTGCAGCACACAAAGGACAGAGGAACTGAATTTTGGGGAGAAATGATGTAATATGGTGAAAAATAATAATCAAAGGCTGAATTGTGCTATTTCCAACAGGCAGCTCAGCATCCATAGCTGTGTTCCGTAGCTGTGTTCTCCTACAAGAGCATCCTGTCAAAAAGTAACATTAACTTTCTACAGCCCATATATAGCAGTGACATTTTTATTCTGCTAATTAATTAAAAAAAAGAGGCAAAAATAAAATCAACTTCTGAACTACCTAAGAGCAGTAGCTTTTTGGCATGGAATGATGTTATTTGAGATGAGTGCAGAGTCTTTAAAGCAGCACATTTGCCATGGACAAAGCTCTCTGCAGGCACCTTCTCTTGCCTGCAAGGATGATAATTATTTTCAGAGAAATAAATCCTAACTTGTAGTTTGCAACATCTCTTGCAGCCCTTTGAAACAGCATGATCTGAATTCTTTTCAGTGCAGCACTGCTGACCTTCACACATATAATATTACATTCATTAAATATTCTTTCTAGACTTGTTGCTGAGATCTACCACTCTGGACAACTTTTCCTGTCCAAGATTGTGACTTCACACCATGGAAGCAGAGGACTGTGGGTAGTACCCACCTCAAAAAAGTCTGATGCTCCTATTTTTTATCTCCATGCATTAATTTTCAAAACAGTTTAGGAATAACTGGGAACTCCTTAATTTACAGTGCTGGCAGACCCCATTCCAAAATCAAGCACAGCTCTCTGGCATGGACAAGCAAACTTCTCTAGATTTAGTTATTTGCCATTTAATTCATGAACAGAGTTGTAGCTGTTTACAACCTGTAGCTCTCTGAATCTTTTTGATGTTGGGGGAAAAGGGGAGAAGACCTATTTTAATGCACACATCCAAACAAAGCACATTTTAATGCTTAACAGGAACATTTTGATGTCTCAGTAGATGTCACACCTTTGGAAGCCACAGTAAGTACACACTGTGGGAATCAACACATCATCACTGCTTCTAGAAGCAGCAGAAATGGACCAAAAATGGATTAGACATTGATATCTTTTGGCTGGAAAATAAAGCAGATTGCTTCTCAGGAAGGCACTCGGAGCTCAACTTTCCAACCTTGCTGCAAGCAGTGGCACAGAGTTATTTACAGGCAACAGGGGCCTACACCAAAATTTACTGAGAACACTAGATGCTTTCCCCTTCATTTCCAATTCCTTTTGCTCAGCATTTTCCAGCCTGTACCCTATGGAGGACCTTGATTTTTACTGAGGACCTTCCAACCCTGAGTTTTTTTGGCAAACAATCTGAAACATGACATTTTAAAGGCATCACGGACTCCAAAGGTCTTCCACATAGCTCCTCTAGATCACACACCAAGTTCAATCAGGGAATAGTAGTGGTATCCAAAAGTATAAATCCTCTTTGGCTGCCAGATACGGAGTCAGACACATCACAGACAGTGTGAGATGGGTGGGCTGATTGCACGATCCATACTCTAAATTCACCTGAACACTTTCACCTAACAAAATCTCTGTTATCACAAAACCACGGACCCTTAGAAATGCTCCTGCCATTCCTTTTCCAGGGTAACTGGGTGGTTCGTAACACTGAGTAGGTGGGAAAAGGACAAAAAGTAAGAAAAAACAAAAAAAAGTAAGAAAAAAAAAGTAAAAAAAAAAAAAAAGGCCACAGAAGTAGATGATCTTGTGGATGGCTCCGATAGAAAGCCATCAAATGTCTACAAAATGTCATAAAAGTAGCTTAAAGTGGGATATAATGACCCAAATCTACTCTACTGGGCCTAAACTGCTACAAATTGCTTCAAAGCCTTTCTGCCTGC
Source organism: Pseudopodoces humilis (assembly GCF_049639895.1). Taxonomy (NCBI): domain Eukaryota; kingdom Metazoa; phylum Chordata; class Aves; order Passeriformes; family Paridae; genus Pseudopodoces; species Pseudopodoces humilis. The sequence continues at coordinate 2,440,601 of NC_142200.1, read as the reverse complement.
CTACTCAAGGACCACTCAGAACTACTCCTGAAAACACCATGTATTTTGCTTAACCAAATGCACCAAAATGCCATTTTCCAGTTACTTATCCAAGAGACCAGTGCAGAGTGCACCACAGACCTCACCTTTCAATTAACCAAAGCCTCCCTACACACATCCATCAGGATTATAAAAACATTCAGGGATCACAGAAGCTGCATGGATCCAAGAGAAATTCAAGGGCTCTGGTCCTTCTGGGATGGTATCTGCCACAAGAATGTTATTTTCCAATATTTCACTTGTGATCTCCAAGGAAAGGCAATTACTTCATGTATATACTATACTTGTATATAATATATATATATGTATATAATGTATATAATATACTTCATGTATAGAGACATAGGGGAACACCTGAATTTAGCAGCAGACAACCCAAAGCATGACCTGGTCTGGTGGGAGGTGTCCCTGCACATGGCAGGGAGGTTGGAATGAAAACATCTTGAAGGTCTCTTCCAACTCAAACAATTCCATGATTCTGTGACAAAAGCACTTCAAGGTGTGGACTTGAGGGAAGCAGAAAGCTTCTAGGTAAACCCTCCAAAAATATTTTTGGAACACTTTGTTAAAGGCAATGAATTCAATGAAAGCATAACAGGGATTGATGCAAGCCCTCCTGCAGCACCAGTTCTTTGCCTCCCACCTTCGGATCAGCCCCTCCTGTGAAACTCTAAGAACTTTAAAGAAAAAACTGTAAAATGCTAAACTAATAATAATTGTATTGTAAAATAAAAATAATTGTAAAATGCTAAACTAAAACACAAGGAAAGGTCAAGCTGAATTACTGCATTGGAGATAAATTTTCACATTCATCTTCCCACTGTGCACATTTCTGAGTGTTCCTGGGGATGCAGATTAAGGGATTTTGGAAAGAACAAAAATGAGAATGGTGAGGCACTGGAAGGGTTGCCCAGAGAATTTTTGGCTGCTCAGTCCCTGGATTTGTTCAATTCCAGGTTAGATGGGGCTTGGAGCAACCTGGTCTAGTGAAAGGTATCTCTGCCTGTGGCAGGGGGTTGGAATGGGATGAGCTTTAAGGTCTTTCCCAACTCAAACCATTCTATGGGGAGAAGAAAAGTTCAACATGGAAGTTTGGGATGAGAAATGATGACAGATCTTTCTCAACATCCCAGAAGTGGTTTTGTGGCTGTACTGGGAAAGGAGGGGGAGGTTCAGAACTGCAAAGTGAAGAGGAAAAGTCAGCAACTTCTCCACAGCCAGAACCCCTTGCGAGCAACAAAGAAATTGGTTACAGAGAAACCTAAAGACTCAGCCTCTATTTTATAAATGAGAATAACACTGACCTACTTTCCAGCACACTTGCAAAGCTGCTGGAGATGCCACAATGAAAAGCACTACAGAAACCTAAACATTGCCTCAGATACACAGCAATAAGGTTATCGCTGAAATGCAGCAAGGCCCTTTCTACAGTGAATGTAACAGATAACGGATCAAATAATACAGACAGCTGGAAAACTTTTTTTTTTTTGAAAATACATTTTTAAAAAGCATTCAGGACATACTCTTGCAAATGGTGCCTCAAATATTTTAATAATCACAAAAAGCAAAAGGAAGTTCTTTACGTGGCAAGGTTCTTCTCTGGAAGAACCCCACAAGATAACCTCCACAGAGCACAAATTATTAGCTTAAAATATGAGGATGAGCTGATCCAGTCAGGGTTCACATCTATATGGGAATAAGGAATTAATCAGGTCTTGGGTGATTCAAAGGAAGCCCTCTGTGATAAAAGGAAGGAATGTGAAAAGAACAGAAATTTCCCTGGTGGGGAGAAGAAAGAGGTCTTGGACACTGCACAATATATCTGGCTTTGCTAGGGGAAAAAGCAAAGCTGGGCTGTTGAGGTCTTTAGAAATAACTTGGTTTCTTGCTCACATTCATACACCCATGCAAATGAAGCTCAAGCCTCCACCAAGATGTACATTAAAATTATTATTTATTTTTGAAATGCTGAATTTGCCCTTACCATTTATAGAGACAAGTTTTCAAATCTTCTGCTGCAGCAGTTCCTCCCCACATTTCCACTGCCTATGAAAAGACATTCGTTCCTCCAAATGGGAAAAGAAAGTCAGTCTTTGCAGGATGGGGGTTTTGGTAAGCAGAATGGGAGTGTGTGCACAGATTACCAAAAAAAAAAAAAAAAAAAAAGAGATAAAGATAGCAGGTCCATCAAGAAAGCTTTGAAAATGTGAAAAATAACCATCAGCTCTTGATTTCAAGAGCTCCATTGCACCAATCAGCATTTGGTCCTTTAATTTCAGCCTTAAGACCACCAGCTGCTCAACCCTTTATACTTCTTCAGAAGTCCTATTCAGACCTAAAAATGAAATCACAGAATCATAGAATAGGTTGGATTGGAAAGATCCTTTAAAGGCCACCTGGTTTCAACCCCCTGCACTGAGCAGGGACACCCTCAACCAGACCAGTTTGCTCAGAGCCCTGTCCAATCTCTCCTTGAGAGTTTCCAGGGATAGGGAAGCCACAGCTTCTCTGGGCAACCTGTGCCAGGTCTCACCAGCCTCAGCATAAAATATTTCTTCTTAATCTCTAGTCTAAATCTACCTTCCTTTAATTTGAAGCCATTACCCCTTCTCCTAACAATATGTACCCTGCAAAAAACCTGTCCTTGCCTGATTATAAGATCCCTTTAGGTACTGAAAGGCCCCAGTAAAAGGGAGGGCAATAAAAGCCTTTAAAGAAGTGAGAGAATATCTGGAATTAACCATCCAGAAGCCATGTGAAGAAACACAGTCTGCAGTCCAGTAGCACACAGCAACTTTGGCTGTTTCATTGGAAATGCATGTCACAGATGTTTTAAATCCCACAGACTCAGCGGGAACAGCCAATTCTGCTCCCAGCAGGATGCACCCACCCTGCGAGCACCTGCATCTGGAAAGGTGACAAATTTACATCTGGAAAGGTGACCCCCAGCATGGGCTAATCCATCCCAGCCAGGTCACCCAGGCATCAACACCTCCAGGGGGTATTCTCCCATCCTCAGGACTGCCTGCTTTGCAATAACTCAAGCCGAGGTGCTCCCAGTGCCCCTCCTCACAGGCCATTTCACACCTCCACAGATCTCGCTCTGAAGGCATTTTTCCTCCCAGTCTAATCTTTGGAAAAATTTGACAGCAATAAAAATGTAATAAACCAACCAGTCGGATTATATATATACTGCAGTCTGGGAAAGATGAAAGGCTGTATTGTTAAGAGATATAATTCCAGTGGCTCCCACAGTGTAGCCTGTGCCTACACAGAGGAAGAAAAGGAACTGAAGCAGCTTATATTTTGTCTTATAAGTTGCCTAAAATAAACCCAGCTTCTGATCCTCGGCTCACATCAGGAGAACAGCACTGAGAAAGCAAATAAAGACCTGCCAAATATCTCATGAGGACAAAATACCTGTTTGTTCTACCCAGCTCTTGCCAATGCATCAAGTGAAGTGATATGGGGAAGGGAAAGGAGGACTGTGTGCCTGGGAATCAAATATTCAAGAGCAGAAGGAAACATAACCCGAGTTATTCTGCTCTGGGTCAGTTTGAAGAGAAATCATTGCAATCAGATTGTGATGAGCAGTAACTGTGTGGCTACCTCTGCAAATAACTCTTAATTTCATTTATATTGGTAGACATTAAAATGCTCTAATTTAATTTCTATTGGTAGACGTTAAAAAACAAAAAATTAAAAACCTACTAAGCTTCAAGGAAGACAAAATTAAAAATTTAGCCATGAGGCCTGATTGAAGATAAATTGCAGCTTTTATGATAACAATAATAATTTATTCCACTGTGGCACTGGACAGCAGATGATTAAAGATAAGCAAAGGTCTCCACATGTCTGGATTTATACCAGGCCATTCCATCCACTGGGTTACAGGAGCAGCAATTAATCACTGCTGGAGAAGGGAGGCATCTTAATAAAATCTTGAAGTGAGTTGTAACACCTTTAGGAACGCAGTTTGTCTCCTCAGGAGCTGAGACATCTTTAAGAAATGGTAACTTACAAGATTTTAGCTTGTCTTTTTAGAGAAACAGCAGATCCCCTTTATAGCAAGAGAAATAGCAGTCACCCTTTCATGTTCTGGAAAAACAGAACAAAAACCCAACACACCCTCATAAGAAACTGTTTAGACACACAAATTCAAATGCAACCAGCATTCACAAAAAAGATCAATGGGACACAACTGAAGACAGCATTAAATATAATTTGACAGCAAAACTCTCAGAGCAAGAGGAAGAAGTTGCCACACATCATCAGAAGACATATAAAGAAAACATCTTTTTTTTTTGTTCATAATTTTCTGACTGCTGCCTCATCAACCCAACAGCCAAATTTTCTGCCCAGCTTCCAATCCTACTTAGAGAAATGAAAATTCCAATCTGAGAACAGCTGTTCAAGAAATAAATCTCTTCAACAGCTTAATGGCAGAACTGCAAGAAGGGTAATTTCACAGTTACCATCAGATTTCCAGAGACCTGCAATTTCATACTGAGCACAGGGTAAATCTGTGCAGATCCACTTCATGGGGCAGGAAGGAACTCCCTGACATTCTCCCCCAAGATAAGACAAACTCAAAGAGAATTACATTCAGATTTATATTTACATCCTTCACTAAATTTGGATTAAAATTTTCACCAGTGTGGACTTTTGGGCAAAGAATGATCTTCCAGTAAATCAGCTGGAGGATAAATCACTGTTGGAGCTCCCTCTGGCTCTGTGTCCTCTTGGTCATCACTCTTTGCCATCAGTTGACTACTCAATACTCTCTCAACAAAAATAACTTTCCCTGGTCTTTACAGACCAGCTCCTCAGATCATGGAACTCATGTATCATCTTTATTATGTGGGCGGGAGGAAAGAGAAAGCCCTGCGAAGTTTTAACTGTAAAAAACATTAAAAGTTCATTCAATTCAGATTAGAAACACAACTATGTCCATATGTTTTTATTTTATTTTTTTTTTCCCCTGAATCCAGAATTCTACATACATAAAGGCTCTAAAAGAAGTCTATCAAAACAAAATAATTATAGTATGAAAGAACTTGTACTGAATTCAAGTGTTCAGGAAGAAAAATAACTTCACCACTGGAAGGGTAGTTTTAAAAACCCATATTTTGGTCCACTTCACTTAAAACCAGGCAGCTGCTTTCACAGTCACTCACAAAGATGACGGAGAGCCTGAAAAAGTGACAGAAGAGCAGCATGATGGGAGAGAAAAGCTGAGTGAATAGGAGCACAAAAAAAAAAAAAAAATTTGGAAGAAGCTTCCACAAATGTATTGTTTGAAAAAAAAAGATGGAAACCACTTCCCAGTCCACAATGTAATATCCTCATTCTTCATTCTTGACTGGCACTCAATTCCTTCCCCTGGTATCCCTTCTAAAACAAAACTGCATGACATGATCACAGAAGGTTAGAAAAAGGCCACACAAACTCACATCTGCCCTCAGACCTTCAAATAGAAGGAGGATCTTGACAATTGTTATCTGATGATGTATTTGAAAACACATTAAAGAATAAAATGCAGCCAAACAAAAAATAATGATCACTGAGAAAAGCTGCCAGAAGAGGAATGATGACGCCAACCAGGAGATTGATTTTGTGTCATCTTTTACACAGAGAAGAATATTACAAAGAGGAAGTTTGACAGACCAAATAAATTTGTGCTGGTTTGACTCTTCCACCCCCAATCAAATACTCATGATCTACAAAGAAAAAGCCAAATAAGAGGAAAACAGAAAGAGAACAGGAAAAAAAAAACCCCACAGCACCAGCCCCCAAAATAAAAATCTGTCCTAATAATGATCTGAATAATGAAGGTTCTTTATAAAAATAAAAATAAGAAAAAAAGCCTTTACACTAGATAGAGGGCTAGCAAGTAATGAAGGAAATTTCATCCTACATCAACTAAGAAACTCCATTTTTCCAAGCCCTTGGAGGGCACCTCAGCTGGGAAGCAAAGCTCAAAGGTCTCTGCTTAGTCCTTCTTGACAGCACTTCACAGCAAAAGCCCTTGGGGAGCCAGTTTCCCTCTCTATGAATTGGTAACATCAGTACTTGACAGTCCTCCAGGAGCTCCATGAGAAAAAAAGAAAAAGAAAAAAAAAAAAAAAAAGGAAAAAAAAAGCTGATTTTGGTTGCATCATTCAGCAATACACCAGAAGAAATTCTCCAAGTCCATGTGGAGATCCACTCCCACATGAGAATTATGTTTTGCAGCACACTTAAATACCATCTGCAAGAGAGATAAAGAACTGGAAGACACTCACAGAGCTTCAAAACATGATCATCAGTCATCCTCTCTCTCTAAAACTACCAAGTGCTAAAAAGAACCACACAAAGAGGGTGCAAGAAAAGATGTGGGGCTGATTAATTAATTAATCAATAAACACTTCCCAGTCCTGCTTGGGTTGACAGAGGAAGAATGAGCCTGTGGAGCAGAGGAAAGCTCTGTGTCATGGGAGGAAAGGGATGAGCAATGCAAAGTTAGCACATATTTTACCCACAAACTTGACACCTACATATTGCTCCAAGGCCCATCCCACCTGGGAGTGCTCAAGGTCAGGCTGGATGCAACCTGGTCCAGTGGAAGGTGATCCTGCCCAAGGCAGGGGGTTGGAACTGTATGATCTTTAAAGTCCCTTCCAAAACCCAAACCATTCTGTGATTCTGTGATTATGTACAGATGTACTTCAGCCTTCACCCAAAGGCCTTCACAGCATTAGGTCATTTTTTTTTTTTTTCCCTTTTTATCTTCATGGAATCTGCAACAGATCCTGTGGTTTTGGGCCACAAGCTTTGGTGCAGAATTTATTTCACAGCTATTACAAGGTACATTACACTAATTAGGGCACACATTACGGCCTGCTCTGTGCCCTGTGATAAATCACACAGTGCTGTGGTCTGGGGTAAACATTGCCATACATCTCTGGACACTACTGCATGTTTGACCACTTCCATAAATACAACCATTTCTGTGGTACAAGTAGGATTGGCTGCAGGGACTAATTTATCACCATTTTCTTTCAGCACATAAACAGTGTAGTAAATTCTGTAGCTTCCAGGGGGAAAAAAAAGAAAAAAAAAGGGGAAGGGGGGGGGAAGCAGTGGGATTTCCTTCAGTGAAGTAGCATCAGTTGTATTTTTTCTTTCAGTAACACACCAATTGTTCTTCATTTTCCAAAAATATACTCACTGTGTCATGTCTAGTGTGCAGTCAGAGAGAGGTTTCTGGCTTTCAAGCTTGTCACACCTGAGAAATTGAGGTGAAGAGAGGACAGCAGGCTCAGGCTCGTAGTTTTTAAAGACTTTGGTGGTATTATAAGCTTCCCTTCCAACTACCCTCACACAGATTTGCTCACACACAAAAGTTCCATTTCAAAGGTAAATCTTATAATTCCGTCAAATGTGCCAAATTTCACATGCTGTTCAACAAATATGGGAGGGGGAGAAATCCTAACAAAATATTTCTGCAGAAGAGCAGCAGAGGTCGGATGCTCGATGTCCCACACACACATCAAATGTGCCACCATGAGCCTGGCATGCTTTCCTTGGGGGAAAGCTTTATTCCAACATGCTCAGGCTCCATCTAGACCAACTGAGATGGCTTTATAGGCTGTGTCCTCTCTGGGACAGAAGAACCAGAGCTGGGAGTCAGAGCATCACTCAACTAGAGCAGCACAAATGGGTCCTGGACTGGGATAATTTAATTTCATGATTAGGCATCCAAACTTAGTGTAGTGTTCCAAGCACACAGTATCCATTGACTCATTGTCCTCCAGCCCATCCATCCAAAAAGCAGTAAAAAAATATGCAAGGACAAAAAAAAAAAGTTCCACCCTGGATGATATCTCAGGTCAAGCCCCTGTTCCCCTCCTTATGGCAGAACTCACCAGAATAACTTAAATAACTTAAATAACCAAAAACATTCCCTGAAACCCCACCAGAACCACCAAGAGAAAAACCATCCTGCAAGACTCTGGCTGGGGTTTTGTCCTTCCTGAGCCCTCCACACTCACCACTGCCATAGGAATCTCTGCTGCACTGAGACTTTTCTCCAGGCAAAGTCCTGCCCTATGGACCACCCAGTGACCCCCAAGCTCTTTTGAGCATGTAAATGATGCTAGCACAGGTCTAGCTAAATTTTCATGGACAACCCCACAGGCAGGACAGCTCTGGTGCTCTCCATACAGCACAGAGCCAGCAGAATGCCACCATTTACAAACATATCCTGGATAAAAAGGACAAAAATTCAGAAAGCAACAGCAACTTTGCCTCCAGGTCTGCCTTACCCAGAGTGAATCGGACTTAAGAGAACAACAAAGGAGAGTCCAAGCTCCCAGGAAAGCCACCAAAAAGAGAAACAGCTTTAATATTATGCAAATGACAAAGGGAGAAGGAGATGAGGTGTTTTGAAAGGAGAACAGAAAATCTTGTATCAACATGGAACCCAAATTCAGCAGGAGACAGCCTGACAGGCAGATGTGACAGCACAGAGAGGAGATCAGAAAAAATGAGACACTGCTTAAAACTTCAAAGAATTGTGATTATGGCATGGATCCTACACAGCTATGACCTAGAAATAAAGGACAATAAAGGACATCTCCATGTTCCAAAGTTTTGAGGGCTTTCTCAGAGAGGTTTATGGCCTTTGGCATGTTTGAATATTGGGATGTTGGTTATCCCAGACTGGAGATGTGGTAGGATATGAACCATCAAAACCCCCTTGATCCCAGTGGGAGCCTTGTTCCATGAACAAGGAAGAGGAGGATCCCTGAAGTTGTCTTGTGCAGGAGGGAAAACACAAAGCAGCTTCCACAGGCTGGTGGGATGGGACTTCACAGCACAACATGAGAAAACATGACCAGCATCGTGTACAGATTTGTTCTTCAGACCTAAACAGATTCCTAAGGAGGCTTCTATGTGTGTTTTTACCTGAAGATCCTTCTTTACATTGTGACTGCAGTCAGATTAACATTTCCACTACACTGAATTTGACAGTCAAGAGAGATGAATGTCAGCGGCCCAAGCATGCAGATCAGTCAACACACAAAACCCAGATAGCTCAACATGAACAAAAGCCAAAAAGTGTTAAGCTCTGCTGCCACTCCATTTCCTCTCCTTAGGTTCTCCATGGCATTTCAGAGCCCAGCCATGCCTTGTATTGCCACTAAATGGGAATATTTCAAAAGGTGCTGCGACAATGACTGTCAGTAGAGCTGTGTGGCACAACTATAGCAGCAAGGCTACACCCTTGGCTTGACCAACGGCCCAAAGTCCTTCAGAAAGGTCTCAAACAGGGCTCCAGCAGGATGAACACCAAAGATCATCCTATTAGTAGCCAGAGAAATGCCCACCTGTGAACCATCACCTGATATCCTGAAACAATCCTGCTGCAGGCACTCCCACATGTAATGGGTCAGCAAACCCCCACATCCCAGCTCAAGGGGAAGAGCAAATTCCAGATTAAACCAATGGGAGGTAGTGGAAAATAAGGATGGGCACCCCACCTTCATGCCCAGGTGAGGAGGTTGGACCACACAGGAAACAGCCACAGCAGTAGAATCACAGAACAACAGAATCTCCTGAACTGGAAGGGACCCACAAGGATCATCCAAATCCATCTCCTGGCCCTGCACAGGACATCCCAAGAATCCCACCACATGCCTACAGATGTACTGAAGCATTCTTGCACACACGCACCAGTCCTGAAAAACCAGCACTGAAAGTCAGGACAGCAGCTTCCAGCTTCTCTTTCCCAGACACCCTAGAGACTCATATTACTTCCTCAATTACTTTGAGGGAAGAGCCAAGAAAAACAAGGCTCTGGTCCAGACATCTCTGCTGAGCCCACAGGGAAAACTGGACAGTGGTTAGAGGATTGCAAACCAGGAATTTGTTCAGAAAGAGAAAAATCCACAGCCTCAGACCTCCCACAGGAGTTGAGTTCTTTCTTCCCCTGTAAAAATTTATGTTGTGTCCAGCTGCAAGGCAGAAGTGGCCAAGTTGTGAGATGCAGGAGGAAATTGAGCCAACAAGACACCACTGTGCACTGTGCCTGTGTCTGAAGGAAAGAATTAGGGCTGGGCAGTCCGTCCTGGCTCCAGCAGGCACTGAGCAGATTCCTGGGTATCCAACTGCATGTCCAGCTCGGAGCATCTCCCTCAGCACCTCCAACCATTTCACTCATCCCGTTCTTCCTCAGTGGAGGAGATGAAAAACTTCTGACATGGAGCCAACACATGGCGGAGGCTGAGCAAAGTTAAATGCCACGAGCCAAAGGCAAAGAAGTTCATAAAATAACACTTTGCCACAGACAATCAGGCAGAACAAGATGATCTCTAAAGCCCTTTCCAATCCAAACCATTCTGTGATTAAGAGCCCAATTATTTCCCATGAGCTGGGCTAAACCAAGAAGAAAGGTATGAAGATCTGGACCTGGAGATGCAGCCACAACAGCATAACCTGAAATAGCTCTGTCTTCATCATAACCCCACTACAAGATATCCAAGATGCTGGCTGAGGACATGCAGGAAATTGAGACTTCGCCAACTTTAAAAATTCCCTAACAGCAATTCCAAGCAGTGCCAAACTCTTGCCAATTAAAAAACAGGAGTGGATACTCAGTAAACCTTGCAAATTTCTTTTTCTGACTCACATGCTCCTTGTTTTCCATCCATAGAGGTCAAACCCTCCAAATTTTCCATTTGAGCCATGGGACTGAAAGCTCCTACAACCACATGTACAAACAAAGCAGCTGTGTAGTTACACCTCTCAGTGCTCAGAAACAAGATTAATTGCCACCAGTAGCACTATTATGCTATCTGAAGGTCTGAGGGATATATAGATATTGAATGCATTAAAACAAAGTTGCAATTACTTTAAGTAAAAAGGGGTAGAGTTTTTAAAACACAGAGTTGTATTTTATACCAAAGCTCAAGATTTCTTCAGAACATCTGCAGGCAGGAACAGGACAAAAAAAGCCACAGGAGAACTTAATCATAAAAGACAGAAAAGTCAAGGTTAGCTTTAACCAGGCCATGACTTTTCAAAAGTTGGGGTTTTGTTTGTTTTGCCTTCATTAGAGGGAGATGCTACTGCAGAAATCATGGAAAAATTATGGGTGGGTTCACAGCACGGGTCTGTGCCAGTGCACTTCTCCCTGGATAACGTCAGATCCTCACAAACCCTGTCAGAGCACTGCCAAAGCTGATTTAACTGGGTGTGACAGACTCAGAAAGCTCTTCCCCATCAAAATCAGTTAGGACATAACAGAAAGTCTATCAACTTCCAGTCCTGTAAATATTAGCTTTCAAAAGCTATTGCAAAACACAGTCTTTTGGGTTTTTTAAGGAGAAAATTGTTTATCGCTTCAATACCATGAGTCAATTTTCTCTGCTACCCAGCTTTTTTCCTCCCCTTGTTCTCTAATAAATAATTACAAACCCAAATTTTTAGAGTATATTGCAAATATCCCATCAGCCTGTAGAATGTCCTCCCCCCACCCATATTAATCTCTCACCATATTTAAGTACCAGCTAAATTAGACAGTAAAGGTTTGCTTTGACTTATGGCTACACTATAGCAGCAGCAGAGACTACGTAAGTTACTATAAATATAGTTCTTAAAAGATAATTTGAGCTGCTTATCAGAAATGACATTTGTGAGAGTGGTTGTGAGAGAAAAAAACAGTTCAGTCAAGGCCAACAGCATCTGCAGGCCAGGTCAGGGAAAACTTCACCTCAGCCAAGGAACAGCACTTCAAATCATGGAATGGTTTGGGTTGGAAGGGACCTTCAAGACCATCCAATTCCAACCCTCTGCCATGGGCAAGGACACCTTCCAATAGGCCACGTTGCTAGAGCTCCATCTAAACTGGCCTGAACACTCTAAGAACCATTTTCTTCTAAAAATCCCCCACCACAGTGACAAGAAAGGTGGGGAAAACTTTTCAGCAGGGCTTGTTGCGATAGGACAAGGGGGAGTGGTTTTAAGCTAAAAGAAGGTTGGTTAAGATTAGATAATAAGGATGAAATTTTTTACAGTGTTGGTGGTAAACACCAGAAAAGGCTTCCCAGAGGGTTGATGGATACCCCATCCCTGGAAACATTCCAGGCCAGGTTGGATGGGGCTCTGAGCAATGTGATGTGGTTGAGAAGGTCCCTGATCATTTGACTTGGTGATCTTTAATAGCTCTTTCTGTTATGTGATTTGTGTCTTGTAGAGTTTTCCAGCACTGAGCTTCTTTGTTTAGCCTGCTTTCACTGCAGACACAGAAGGGCAAGCAAAAGGAAGGAAGGGGAAAAAAGAAAAATGGAAGGGCAGAAAGGAAGGAAAAAAAGGGAAAAAAGGCAGCTCTGTGGACATTGAGGGAAAAGAAAATAGAAGAACAGGAAGAGGAAGGCAAAGGAAGAGGGAAAGGGAAAAAAACACAGGGTTTTTCTTGTCCAGTTTAAGGGTCAGAGAAAGAATGGAAATAACATCTTAACTGGCACTGGCAGGATATGGAGCTATTTAAAAATACAATGATATGCCAAATTTACTCACTCCTACAAAAATCAATGTCCACAGCCACAGGTTTTTGTTTATAATATAGAGGTCCTGCACGTTCTTAAGTTAACTGAGCTTTGGTCGATACATGACGTAATTTTATGTATTTTTATTATAAAAATGCCTCCAGTGGGACAAAAGGCTGGTTCTAAGTGCAGGGGAGGAAACAGACTGTTCAATGCCCCCGGCAACAGCTTAATGGGAAAGCACAGATATTTTAAATTGCTTTTTAATCACTTCTAGATATTTTATCCCCCCAAATTGTGACCATTTACTGAACAACTGCACCTTATTGGGAATGAGCAATGCCAGCAGGCACAGACAATATTTTGCATTTGACAAAGGTGCTCTGATCCTTTGGAATAATATTCACACACACCAGCACTGAGGTTGAACTTTTTCAATTCTCTTCTTGCAGGTTTTCCTTATTTATTTCTGCATTTATTTATTTTTATATTCTGTTTATAAACCAAAATTGATAGATTTCTTTATCTGCTTCCCAGCTGCCCTCTCAAAACAGACAAAGAACACTTTTTTCTACCTTAAAATACAGTCCTAACTCAAAAGTTCCCAGGACAAGATCCTTCCTGGCTGGCCAGCTTGAGCCAGAGCAGATCATCTCAGGCAATTGCATTGCTGAGGAGACAGGGATTGATGGCATAAAACAACCTGCAGGAACAACTTTAAAACCATAAACATTGATTCAAAACATCTTGAAATGCTAAAATGCTCTCTCTAAGTGACAGGCACTGTGCCATGGCCTCTCCCCTTCCTTACCCCGACCCTCCTTGACTTTATGAACTCTCCTGCCCTGCTATAGGTTGTAGCTATCTGGAAAATGAGAGTGGGAAGCAGAGTTGAGTTGGAAAGTCACAGAGAATTTCAAAGTTTCATCCGCATTTCAAATTTTATAGAAAAACAGTCATTTTAGAAAAGAGTGATGTCCTTTCCCTTGGAATTCGTTCAACAGATTTGGATAGTGCCACAGGGTTTCCTCCTCCTAGTGTTTGATGCTGGGTATTTTTTGGGCTCTGGAGACTGTTCCTGTGCAATCACTGCTTGTTTGCCTTCCCTCTGCTCTGTAGCTGCCAACACAATCCTCTTCCAAACCTACACACAGTTCAACATTGTGATCCATCTCCAAGGGATGCTGATCACAATGTTGAACTGTGTGTAGGTTTGGAAGAGCATTTTGTTGTTGGAACAAGATGATCTTTAATGTCCCTTCCAAGCCAAAGCATTTTATGGATTCTGTGACTCCCAGAGCACCCGCTCGAACACCACCCCTTAGATGGTATCTCCATCTTTACATACTGTGAGAGGACCAAAAAAAAGAGGAAAGATCCCAATCATGGCTCCATAAAATAACCTCAATTTTGCAGCAAGCAAGCTGGAGGGTTGCCATTTCATTCAGCTGAAATATAAATACATTCAGCCTTTTGGATCTCTAAAGGCAGAAGGAACTCACATCAGCTTCTTCCTCTCCGCTCAGGAAAATAAAGGGACATCTGGATTTACCCCTTTTGCTGGTACCTTGCACAACACCAGCTCTAGGCTGTCATCCCAAACCAGCACAGGAACCTGCCTGTGTGGGGAAGAGATGTTTTTAAAAGACACCAAAAAAAATACAAATGCGGCAAATAGGAGCAAACAGAAAGCTGCAAGGCACGGGGATGTAGATAATTCAAAATATACTGATGTGCCCTGCAAAATGAAGGCTGCAGCCAAAACGTCTGGCCTGACACAGGGCAGATTCACTCGCTGCAGAAATGAAGATGGCCTCATGGCTGCCTCTGCCTTAAGACAAGGAGGCACCTGCTCTTGATTTTGGGACCTGAGTTTCTGTAAATTCCAGGTCAAAAGAGAAAAATTAACCCCTCTCTTTCAAAAATTGCATGCATAAATAAATTAGGTCAAATCCTCAACCCTATCACAGAATCCCAACCATAAGTTGGCTGCCATTTGATAAAGGGAGGGCAAGAACAGTTTCATCTTTCCCCCACCACACTTTAGAAGAAAAAGAGAACATTTTTAGGCTGGAAAAGAGGTGACTTGAGATGCTCCCATAGTGTGAGATGTGGGAAAGACATTAATATCCAGATCCATGTGTTTTCAGGTGCTGGTGCTTGGTTCCCAGCACAGGAAAGCTTCCATCAATCCCTTAATATGCAGTGGAAATTAATCTCATTTTTTGAAGATTACAAACATCCAGGATCTGTCCTTAGTAATAGCTACTGCAACACCTGTAATTTCACTTATCTGTATTTCCCCACATCTCACAGAAAAAAACATAGAATCATAGAAGGGTCTGGGTTAGAAGGGACCTTAAAGAAGACATTATTCTAACCCTCTACCATGGGCAGGGACACCTTCCGCTATCCCAGGTTGCTCCAAGCCCTGTCCAGCCCAGCCATGGACACTTCCACAGCTTCTCTGGGAAACCTGTGCCAGGGCCTCACCTTCGTCACATCTTCCTAATCTCTAATCTAAATCTCTCTTCTGTCAGTTTGAAGCCGTTCCCTCCTGTTCTGTCACTCCATCCCTTGTTCAAAGTCCCTCCCCAGGTCTCTTTTAGCATTTGTAGGCACTGGAAGGGGCTCAAAGGTCTCCCTGGAGCCTTCTCCAGGCAGAACAGCCCCAACTCCTTCATCCTGTCCTCCCTGGAGAGGTGCTCCAGCCTTCTGATTAGAAATCCTTCCTTAACACCCAGGTTTTCCCCATCTGAGGAGCACTCCCAAATCACAAGAAACCCTCTTCCCATGTGGTGCACGGCAGACACCTCCCACAGCCAGACAGCAGCGTTCGCATCCAACAATGGAAACCTTCCCTCTATTTGCATGCTCAGCTCTGCCAAAAACAAAGCACACCACTCAAGTGGGAGAACACCTTCCTACTTCTTCAGGGAAGACCAGGGAATTTGTGCAGATCCCTGGTTACTTGGAGGCAGCGTTTCTCAAGGAAGACAACTGAGGGAGCTCAGAGCAGCAACTCTGAGTGCTAAGGAGATAAGGACGGCAGCCCAGGAAATCAGCAATCCCAGCACACCACATCCACACGGCCTTGCCCACGGCTGTCACTTTGAGGAGAGTTTGCTACAAAACCAGCACAGAGATTATCTTGTTCTCTTGCAGGAATGCAAGGATTGAGATGCAGGGGAAAAGCAGCAAGATGGGAGCCGCAGGCTTTGTGGAGGCGCAGCCAGCTCTGCTCACTGAGCAGGGACCACCACATGGAGGAAATCCGGCCAGAAACCACCCCAGCGCTGGAATGTTGGCCAAGAAACTGGTTTGAGAAAACACAAAATGTGCCAGCAGCCTGATGACACTGCCCATTGCTCTGAGGGGGATGCACTGAATGCCAGGACATCCTGATGAAGGCAGGCATGGGTAGTTATCAGATTAACCCACCACCCAGGGAGAAGGGTTTATGGGTCACCACAGTGCTCACATCACATGCTGGGACAGACACACAAGGGTGTTGCATAATGGCTTTTTTTCCTTTCCACAGAGGAAATCCCACAGAGCAGTGTCACAACCAGGGATCACCAGTGTGTGGTGAGGACTCGGAGCAGCTCGCTGAGAGGGGAGCAATGGCAGGCCAAGTGCTCCAGGAGTCCACAAAGAATCATGGAATTGTTTAGGTCGTAAAAGACCTTTAATATCATCAAGTCACAGCTTTAACCAAGCATTGATTGCAAAGGCCACCACTATGCTGTGTCCCCAAGTGCCACATCTGCACACCTGTTAAATCCCTCTCCCACTTCCTTGGGCAGCCTGTTCCAATGCCTAATTGCTCTTTTGGTGAAGAAATGATTCCCAATATCAAATCTAAACCTTCCCTGGAACTACTTGAAGCCATTTCCTCTTGTCCCATCACCAACTTTGACTCCTTGTATCTGCCGTTGGACAAAGAAAGTGCCCAGGTCCTTCACACCCCTAAAGACAAAATCAGCACATGAGAGAACAGCTCATGAAAAGCAGCAGCATTTGTGAGGTTCACCACTGGCACTTGAAAAGACCAGAAAGATGGGGACAAGGAGAAAATGCAATGAGATCTAGCAAGGACCTGGGCATAATGAGGACATCAACACATGAATGCTACATCTCTATTTGTTTTAACCGATAAAGGTTTATTTTATGAATTGTTGTGTGCACACTGATGTACATTGGTGACTGATAAAAACACAATTTTTCCAATTACAGTGCCTATAACAGAAAGCACCAATGACGAGACAAAGACAGAAAACCACTCAGTAACACACAAAAAGTTTGGGCAGTGAAGCTGATGCTGGACACAAATCCAGGCAGAAGCTTAGCCCCAGCCAACCTCTTACTTGCATCACCTGAATGGCTGAGGCACAGGTCAGGCCAGTTGAACCAAGTCCCCAGGGGGACCCTGCTGGTCTACTTAGCAAGGAGAGACCTCTCCAGACCTCAGCAGCCTCCGGCAAACACTTGGTCATGTGGATGAAGGGCTGCGGCCAGGGAGCACCTTGTACTTGTGCCCTGTGCAGCCCTTCCAGCAAAAGTGCCTTCACTGGTGTTCAGTCAGCACAGAACATGAAAAGGTAAAAACAACTCCACTGCCTGGACTTCCAGGGTATCAGGAGGTGAAAAAGAACAAATCTGAGCAAGAACAAATCTGAGCATTAGACTCTCTGCTGCAATGATGTCCTTCTATAGCTTTGCTCCCAAAGCACCACATGTGGCTACCAAGCAGTGAGATTTTCAAGGGCATTCCACACCCAACCTGGAGTATGTGACTCTTCCCGAAGGGTTTCCATCCACTTTTCTCATCATGCAGCAGATAGACAGGGAGAGCAACAGACCCCTGGTACACATGGGGTGGGGAGAGGGCAACCAATGAGTGTGCAAGAGCACAAAGACAACACAGGGACAGTGACAGGACTGGACTGGTCAACAAATTGACGGGGGCTAAAATGTTGTCAACACAGCCAAGCACCATCATAACAGCTGGGGAGAGAGATCCTGACCCCAGCTTGGCTGACAAAGCCAAGCCAGCAGCCAGCTTTGGCAGCTCTCAAAGCACCACAGGACTTCCACATTCATCACACCTGGTGTTCTTTACAATTCACCACCACCAATGCCCTGCCCCAGGCTCGTGACTCCAGATCCAGCAAGGGCAAGACTGGTCACCCACACAGGGATGGCACAACAGTTATTTTCCCCCTCACTGCTGAAACAATCTGCCCCACCACCTGGCTGACTACAGCTTTCTAACCCATTGGTCCAGGTTGCTCCCAGGGGCCACATTCCCATGTACCTGCTCCTTTCTGCCACACAGAAGAAATTGCACATGGAAGTAAGAGATGGGAAGGGAAAGCCATAAAACTGAGAAAAGACATCCTCAGCAAAATTTGTTTTAAGGCATGACTAGCTCGTACTCAAAGCCAGATCCTCTGGTTTTCAGTCCAGACCCTTGTGGGAGGACAATTTATGTTCTCTCTCTCTCCAGCCAGACATGGTGCTGGGGGACTAATCAGGGCAGCAGTAACACCACTAAAGCTCTTTTCTCAGTACTGCTGTGAGGAGGCTCAGGGGCACTGAGCACTGGTATTTAGGGAAACATCACCTGTATCAAAGGGGACACCCATCACACTGATTCAGCACCGGTGCTGCCAAAGATGACAGGATAATTACACAAAGCACTGCTCCCTCCCTAAACACCAGCCTTACAGGGGATTAATAAGTTTCTGTCTCCAGGGTCACCAAGGAGGAGTCCTATAAATCTCCCTACGCCTCCAAGTGGAGGTAAACCTGGTGAGAGGGGCAGAATAGTCCCAAAAAAAGCCAGAGGAACTTGGCTGTGGCTGTGCTGCCCACAAATGGATCTGCCATGGCTGGATCTACTGCTGGAGCAAAAAGCAATTCCCTGAGAAGGAACCACTGAGCATCCAGTGGACACATGAACATCCCCCAGTGTGGCATGGGAACAGCACGCCCCTGCTTGTCTTTCACACTGCCCAGGGAGACCAACAAGGCTTTGCCACCCTGGCAGGAGTTTCCAGGATGAAGAACATGAAGTTAAACCTCAAGACCTACAGAACAATAAAGTTCTCACTGATTTCAGGAAATTTGGGATGGATTTTTTAGTTGGGCCTGTAGTGTCAGGGTAATGGTTTCAAACTGAAAGAGGGTAGCGGGGTCAGGCGAGAAAAAAGATTTTGGTAAGACCAAATGATGCCCACAGAGGTGACAGGTGCCCCATCCCTGGAAAGATTCAAGGTCAGGTGAGATGGGGCTGTGAGCAACCAGATTAAGTTGGAGATGTCCCTGCTCATTGAAGGGGAGTTGGATTTTATAACCTTCAAAAGTTGCTTCCAACCCAGATTATTCCATGGTTCAAATTCTGCCTGGCATCCTTAAGCACACAAGTTTCAAAGCACTGCCATTCTCCATGTTTATTTTATTCCTGTGCATGGCTTGCTCTAGAGATCAGAGACATGGAACCAGCAAAGGATCAGCACAGTGAGAACACAGGGAGAACATGAAAATATGGGCAAAGCTCTGAGACAACTCTTGGATAAGGTTGCTTTCCATATGAGCGAAGATAAAGCACTCCCTCCCCAGCCTCACCAGCAAAACCTTCCATAAACCAGCTCTCCCTTTTGGCAACTAGGTCCAAAAGAGAGTGAAACTCCTACAAAATGAAAGTCATGGGAAAAAAAAAGTTTCTCAAGGGCAAAATTTTATTTGCATCTGCCTGAGCCCCATGTTCAGATGACCCACTCCTGAAGAGATGCTCTTACCAGCTGCTTACCAAGTTCTGCTCTCCTGAGGCACACAAGACCTTCTTCTAATCTGGAAGAAAAAGCAAGACAATTGATAAGTACTGGGAAAAAATCCTATTTCAGTGTCGTGGTTAAGGACATGGCCACCATCAGCACCAAGAGCTCTGATATCCAGGCACATCCTGCAGCCTCTGAGCTGGGCTGTAGGAACAGGTACAAAAAGAACAGTTGATTCCTCAAAACATCACTGCTGAGCATGGGGAACTCCTTTTCAAAAGAAAGTTGGTTATAAATCTTTAAAATTCCTAGAAGGTTTTAATATTTCCAGATTAGCAATGGCACAAAAGCAGGAGATTGTAATTGTTTGCAGGACACCTGCAAGAATAATAAATAACATATCAAAACCTTCAATGGAAAATGAGAATCACTTGTTTAAGTGTCCAGTCTTCTTTAAGATCCCGCACCTGCTGTGGGAGGAACACTCTGGCCACAATCCAGTTAAGCATTTCTGTGTGTCAGATTTGAGAGAACAGGGAGAACCCTGCTGAATCAAAGTCTTGGTATTTCTCACCAGCCGCTTCTTTCTCTCTCCTGCTGGCCTTCAAACATGTACACACACTCCTACCTTCCAAGAATTTCCAATTTTAGCTTTTATTCTAGAAACAACACCTCCTGGTTACAAAAGCAGCCAAGCTTGCTGCCAGGAAAAAGCGCTGGTACAACCCCAAGGGGCAGGTCCTGCATTAGACAAGCACCAGTCAGCTCTCAAGAGCTCACAAAAGGCCTTTTAATTAATACGCCTACTTGCTTTGCTCAATTAACACCAGTGAGGAAACCCTTCACACACTGCCTTCGGCTCTGGTCACTGTGGGCTGAACACTTTAAAATCCTTTTGCATTAATAAATGCTTCCTATACAAATGCCATATACTTCCTACACACATGCTCTATACAGAAAGCTCAGTTGAAAAAAAAAAAATAAAATAAAAAAAAAAAAAAAGAAGCAATTTCCCCAGAGAGAAAAATTCAGAGATAAAATTGCAGCAATGATTTATATTTGCCCAGAGCAGCTGAGCAGCAATCCCAGCCCTTGGTGACCTCTGTGCAAATACACCAAGCCAATTACACACTGTGACAGAGGATTTTCCCCTCCCAGAGCAGCAGCTTCTTGTTGCTCGGAGTGAGAAACATCAAAAGGTACTGCAACAAGTGTGTGTTACTGAGCAGGCTGGGGACAACCAGCCTCGAGGTTTAATCAAGATTTGGAACCAATTGTGTGAGGGGTTTTGTAAACATTGATCTTATTGAGCTGTTACATCTGGAGGATGTAATTCCCAACGACCTGCCCGTTTAACCCATGGAAATCACCACGGGGCAACTCAGCTCAATCCTCCCACTCCATCCCTTCTTGTTTGCTGTGGTCTTCAATAGCAGATGAGTGCTAATCCACTTCATCCTTCAGTGTCCCACACTTGGGACGTGCCCAGCAGCACTTATGTGTCCTTTGGCAAGATAAAAGGGAAAATACAAACTTTTTAAGACCACCAGTCATAGCCAGCAGCTGACAGAAGAGATGCTCTCAGCTTCCTAGAATTACAGAATAATTTAGGTTAGAAAAGACCTTTCAGATCCATTAGTGCAACTACTACGTACTGCCAAGGCACCACTAACCCATGTCCCCAAGTGCCACATCCACACATCTTTAAATACCTCCAGGAATGGTGACTCAACCATGTCCCTGAATAGCCTCCTCCAGTGCTTGAAAAACCTTTCAGTGAGGAAATTTTTCCTGGTTTCAAATCTAAACCTCCCTGGTGCAAACTGAGACCATTTCCTCTTGTCCTGTCACTTGCTGCTTGGGAAGAGTGGGCAGGACATGGTGATGTGCAGCCTGCCAGTCCCCTTGTTTGGCCCAGGACATCCTGGTTCCAGCTTCTTGTTGAGCCACATCATCACTGCTCTGGTTAAGAGGATGCTTTTTCTCCTGGACATCCCAGAGCCCCTTTCCTTCACCCTGCTTCTTTAGAAAGAAAACCAGAAAACAGGGGCTGAGAGCTGGAAATTTGTGACTTCACAGGCCATTCTTTTCTGCTACAGGAAAAGAAATAAATTAGGAAGAGTATGATGAGAAGCAGGTAAGAGGTGCATTTATATCTGGATTTAACCATCACAGGGTCACTATCCTTGTTTCCTGCAGGATATCACTAAGAGTAGCCAAAACCCAGGTGACTCCAGCAGGAGAAAGAAATACAGCAGCAGGTACTTCAGAAGATCCAAAACTTGGCTCATCCCACCAGTGCCCACAAGGACACTGAAATTCCAGATCCCATCTGCTCCCCAAAAGGGGAAGTTATCCCTCCTCCTGAGATGTCTACAAGGGAAACTACCTCAACTTCTCAGCTGGTGCATTGAGTTTTCCTCAATTTGCTCCACCTGTGCTGTGCACTCCACCATCTGCTTGGAACTGGGTTGGGAGCATCCTTTTCTAACACCCCAAATGCACCAGCTTAATTATTATACTTTGGGTTTTTTGAGGGGGGTTTGTCTATTTTCATCTTTGTTTGAAGCATTCAACCATGGGACAAAATGACTTCTGCCTGCACTGAGAGAGGAGATGCCATCAGGATTGTTTAATTGAGATTAATTTCAGGACTGTGGCCAGACTCAGGAAAGGTGGCAGGAATCCTTCATAGCTGGATAACGAGGTTGAGGCTTTATGAGTAATTCTCCTGAGTTATGCACCCAGTGCCTTGGGTGTGAGTGGCACATTCCTTTTTCCCTCCATTTTTGAATGGGAAATGTCATCCAAGCCCACAAACACAATATTTATTTAAAAAAAGAAAAAAATAGAATAGCAACAACACAATTCCTGAGGTGGAGGCACAGAGTGCATCTCACTTGTACAATGTCCAATCAACTGCTGTCTGGAGGAATTTCCGTACTGGGTTCTCCAGGAATGTTCCCAAACTGTATCACAACCATGATGTACCTAATATTCCAAAAACCTAAAGAGCCTCTGGGGTGGAAACCAGGACGGGACCAAGCCAAATCAACACAAACACTCCTGTGAACACCTCTGTTGTACCAATATTTTTGATATGGAGAGATGAATCCAGACTTCCTCACTCCCTGCTGCTGAGCCACCACACCCATGGTCCTGCACATACTGTCTGTGCTGATCTCACGTTCCTCCTCCCAGCCCAAAATGGCATCTCTGGATCACAACCAGCTCCCACTTTTTGAGCAAGCAAAGGCTTTCACATGGAGGTTATCTGAAGTTTGAATGCTGTCAAATCTCAGCTGCAAGGAAACTGGAGAGGAGAAAGAGCAGCCTTTTTGTGGAGATGTCTCTGCTCCAGCTCAAGCCACCACCTTCCATTACTGAGCTGCCCTTTTGGGAATTCTCCATGCCCTCCCCTCTGCCATGCCCAGGCACCAGACATGAAGATAGCTAATGTCAGTTCCTGCTGGCATGACATCCACCCCACTTCTCCTGGAGGATGAATGAGCAGATGGGACCAGTGGAAGATGGCTGCACTGGACAACTGAAGTCCTTCCAATCCAGTAACTCCCACCCAAAACACAGAGGATGAAAAGATCCTCCAGGGTCAGAATCTTTTTCCTAGGGGTAGGAACAGGGTCAAGGAAGACACGCAGGTGGTTACTGAGAGGCTGTGCAGACTAACTCATGTCTGTGTGGTTAGTTTTACTGTTCCCCAAATCCCTGATTTGCTTGCTTATTCCCCAGCCAACCCATTGCACTATTCCAGCAAAATAAGCACAATCCTGAAGAGTTTTGAAATTAATATGATGGTCTTTCAAGCATTTTCCGTCATGCAGAATTAAAATTTAAATGTACACCCACCCTTGCCTCACTCCCTGAAATCCATCAGGCAGAAACTTCCCTGGGTCACGTCAAGAGACTCCGACAGCTGAAGGGGCTAATGGGAAACTGCATTTCCAGCTGCTGCCAGGCTTCAGAGCAGGGTTCCAGCCACACCAGCACTGCTCCAGCAGACCAGCCCCTGCCTCAGACACAGCAAAGCTGCTTTTAGAGCAGTTTCCTCCATGCACAGGGGTGACAATCATCTTACAATATAAATGGCTATGAGAGAACCAGAGGAATGGTGGTTTCCAGATGTCTTGGAAAAAGAAAAGGCAACCATGAGGTTTTCTCAGGAAATAATTGCTGAAGAGCTCACACGTGTTCTGGCTGTGCCATCATACCGACATGAGAGAAGTAAAAAACGGAAACCAGAAGAAAACTGATTCAATCTCTGCAAAAGCCTCAGGGGACAGGTGGCAGCAAACACAAAATTCAGGGGCAGCAACACACAATGACACCTCACAAAGCTGGGCATCCCTAAGGAGAAAAATCTTCTGAGAATCACAGAATCACAGAATGGACTGGGTTGGAAGGGACCTTAAAGAACATCCTGGTCCAAGCCCCGGCCAACCTGGCCTTGAACACTTCCAGTGATGGGAAACCCACAGCATTTTTGGGCAACATGTTGCAGCACCCCCAACCCTCACAGGGAAGAATTTCTTAATATCTAATATAAACCTGGTCTCTTTTCATTCTGAAGCCATTTGCTCTTGTTGCATCACTCCATGCCCTTGTCCAAAGTCCCTCTCCAGCTCTCTTGGAATCCCTTCAGGCACTGGAAGGGGCTCTCAGCTTTTCCTGGGGCCTTCCCTTCCCCAGGCTGAACAGCCCCAACTCTCTCAGCCTGTCTCCAAAGCTCCAGTCCCGTGATCAGCCTGGTGGCCCTCTATTTGAACCACCTGGGGAAACATCTCCACTCTCAATGCAACACCAACAAAGAGCTTTGGAGCAAAGACATAACACTGAACTACCAGACCAGGGCCCAACCCTGATATCTGAGCTACAGCTGGTCTTACACTGCATCTGCAGCTCAGATCAGCAGCTCTCTCAGAGGGAACACTGGGACAGACACTGACTCGCAGCTCTGAAATCATTGTGAAAACCCTGTTCAGCAGCAAGGCACCAATATGGCAAGTCAAGACATTCCCAAGGTCGTGCTGGAAACCCCAACTGATTTTTCTTTTCCTTGTGCACGTGGCTGACATTTCCTTCATGGCTCATCACACCATCAGGACCACAGCAAGAAAACTGACACCCTCTCAGACACCTTTTGGGAGAGCAAACACAGCTGCCTGCACTTGATGGCTATTTTGGGGTTGAAATTGAGATGCAGATTGCTGCCAAAACAACCACCCTGGGGGAGCTGTTGCTTTTTCTCTTGAAATGCAGAGATACTTTCCATTTCTTCCCTCCTCTTACTTCTATTGATTTTACCAGATTTCTCAGAGAAGGAAACAGCAATTGCATGACTCAGAGGGAGAATCACGTTCCACCCATCACAGAAATGCTCACGTGCATGTAAGGAGCTGGGTGAGACACGGTCTTTTGTCCTAGGCCATGGGTGTCAGACTGACAAAGCTCTGTCATGTGCCCAGAAAAAAACACAGGCAAGAGAAGAAGCAACAGCACCAAGAGTCAGAGGCTAAAATTGCAGGGCCGTGATGAACAGAAACAGGTTTCCTCCAAGAAACCAAGCCGACCATGAAAGTTCTCATCCCATGTGCAGAAGATGTCACAGGAGGAGAAATCTACAACTTTCTGCATGGAAGAGGCTGTGTGGGATCTGGTCAGGATGATCAGTGTGGTCAAGGGATAAAAACCATACCCAGGAGCAAAGTGAAAGCAACAACCCTCAGCGATGCCCACAATATCTCATCTACCACGCTGACTTGCCTTCTTCATATGCTTTAAACTTTTGGAACACACCTCCAGAAAAAGTTGTGATGGACTGGAATATATTTTCCATTATTTCCACTTTTACTGAACTTCTATTGTGGTGCCCAAATATCCAATTGCTGAGAAGGTTGGCAGGGCTCAGAAACACCAGGAGAAGAGATGGTTCCTCTGACACAGGAACAGAGGTCTGAAAACAGCTCCTTGCACTGCACCAAAAGTACTGCCATAGGAACAAGAACATGATCCCCTACAAAACTGAAAAATTCACTGGATAGTGGGCAGATATTTACAGCCCCCAGGGCTGTTTTCACAGTTATGATTCCTCCTTATCCCTAATACAGCTGACAGCAACAAGTGTAGGATCTGGAGACTCCATGCAGGGGAAGACAACTCACAAAGGCGTAAAGGCATCAGTGCATTTCAGCAAGGCCTTCAGAGTGAGTTATCTGATGTTTTAGACTTCACTGATGGCATTTATGAGTTTAAAAATGCATATAAGGCTTCAACATCCTCTCCCAGCCGCTCTCTTTAGGATGCAAATGCAGTTTAACACAATTAGACAGGACAAAAAGCCCAGACATTTTACAGGATCAACTGCATTCCAGTTGTCAGGGAAAATAAAGAGACACCAGCTGAACAGGCAAGCTGGACAAAAGCCTGTTTTCATCTCTGGATGGTTTTCAGATCAGCACAGGACTGTGCAAGGAGGAAGAGGCTTTTTCCAAAAGGCATCAAGCCCTGCTACAGCTCTACACGGGGAAAAAAACTGCCAAAAAATAATCAAGTATTCCTGTATTTGTTAGCAAGAAAAATATAAATTAAGAAATACAAATACACTTTATTAAAAAAAAAAATCTCATATTTAAAACTGGAAAAGAAAAAACCTCCAAGAAAGTTGCCAGAGAACATTGCTACATTTACAGATGTAAATAAAGCAGGGAAGAAGTAAATGAAGGAAGGGAATTTTAGATCAGATATTGAGAAGAAATTCTTTACTGTAGGTGTGGTGAGGCCCTGGCACAGGTTGCACAGGGAGGCTGAGGACTCCCCATCCGTGGAAGTGCTCAGGGCCAGGTTGGACAGGGCTTGGAGCAACCTGGGGTAGTGGAAGGTGCCCCCACTCATGGCAGTAGGGTCAGAATAAAATGATCTTTAAGGTCTCTTTTCACCCAAAACATTCCATGGTTCTGTGATTCTCTGTGTTATCTGAAACTCCCAACATTAGGACAGAAAAGAGAGAGGAGAGAGAAATCTCAGTGTGAGGCTTCTGGAAGCTCAAGACATTTATTTCCATTCCTCAAGGTTCAGAACTGAGCAGTTGACAAAGTGTCTGGAGGTACCTTGAAACACTTCCCATCACGACTGTTCTTTTAAAGGAGAAGCAATGTGAAATTGGCAGGAAGTATATTTTTCTATATAATTTGTTATCTTTCAAAGAAAAATCAATCATCCCTAGTTCTCTAGGTATTTCTTTTTTCTTTTTATTTTCTATTAAAAGACCTAAATAAAGAATTTCTGTTACTGCAGACTGCAATTAAAAAAAAAAAATTAAAAATAAACAGATTTATTAATTAAATCTTCTGGAGCATCTCTGCTATAAAGACAGGATGAGAGAGTTGGTGTTGTTCAGCCTGGAGAAGAGAAGGCTCCAGGCAGACTTTAGAGCACCTTTTCAGTCCTAGAGGAGCTCCAAGAGAGCTGGAGAGAGACTTTGGACAAGGGCATGGAGTGACAGGACAAGTGGCAACGGATTTAAGCTGAAAGCAGAAAGATTTGGGTTAGATTTAGTAAGAAATTCTCTGCCATGAGGATGCTGAGGCCCCTTCACAGGTTTCCCAGAGAAGCTGTGGATGCCCCATCCCTGGAAGTGTCCAAGGCCAGGTTGGACATGGCTTGGAGCAACCTGGGATAGTGGAAAATGTCCCTGCCCATGGCAGGGGATTGGAATAAGGTTTTCTTTAAGGTCCCTTCCTACCCAAACCATTCTGTGATTCCATTAATGATTTTTGGATCTACCCCTGAACTCCCCAGTGATTCTTGAGGACCTTTAGGTGGCAACAGAAACATTGACAAGATGTTTCTAGGAGAAATTCAAAGCAACTGGAGCTTCTCTTTCTAAACAACAGGATCAGGAGGCTGTCAGGAATCATCAGTCTGGCAGCTCTATCACTGCAAGAAGAAGTGAGATGGAAAACCAGCTGAGCACAGGTGCAAGGTGCCAGGTGCTGTGTTTGCACACCTGACACGCTCAAGCTGCTTGGACCATCCCCCCACATCTCCATGCCTCCATCTCCCACCCTAAATCTTGCAGCACCGACCTTTGGGGAGTCCTTTAGGACTTCTGTCTCTGTTACACAAGCTCAGGTGTTACCACCTCAAGTCCAGGTAATCCAACTCAAATCACTGCAGAGAGATAACGGCGGGGCCTATCTGAAAATAGACAGAAATCCCCACCAAAAACATCTAAGTCGTCATGATAGAAAAATAAATCCAGGCAGATTGTTGCTTGCATTGTATGAATCATCATGTTGTTATAGCAACTTCATATCTGCACCCAATCTGAAAACCAAGCACAGCTGAAATAATATAACAGCATTAAGTTAAAATGATATATAACAAGACAAAAATGGATCAGCTTGATCTCCGAGGAGCACCCACACTTCTTTCTCACCCTCTTCCCTCCCTTTGAAAATATTGCTTTGCTGTATTTAAACAATTAAAAAAAAAAAAAAACCCACACTTGGAGCTCATGGAGAAGAGGAGCACTAATGAGATTTTGAATTCAAGAAGCATCTTCAAAATGAAGGCTCACAGTACCATGGAATCACAGAATGGTTTAGGTTGGAAAGGACCTTAAAGAAAACCCTGCTCCAACCCCTCTGACATGGGCAGGGATGTTTTTCACCACCTTTAAATAAAAACAAGTGTAATTCCCAGTTAGAACCACCAGCCAACTGCCCCTGTTGTTCTCATGTACTCCAAAATTCATGCACTGAATTAATGCATTACATAAATTTTATAGTTTTTTTATATTTTTTTTTTTTTTTTAATTCATATCATGCAGGACATATATAAATATATACGTGCATTGTGTCCTGCTCTGTTCAGGAGTCCTGAGCAGAGATTCCAGCCTGAGCAGAACATTTAGAAACAAGAAAGGGGATGCACAAGTTCTAGCTTTAAAACTGCAGGTCTGTGTGGTGCTTTTATTGCTGGAGAAAAAGCTAAAAGTGTCACCAAGGCTCTTTCCATCGGCGCAGCAAAGGAAGGAATGTAAATAAACAGAATTGTTTCAGGGACTTGGCAGGAAAGCACAGCTCCTCTGCAAGGCAAGGGGAGCCCACCAACCTCCAAAACACTGCAGGTGCCTCAAAAGACACCGTTGTGCTCCAATTAGTGCCAAAGATGAGCAGAAAGCACCACAGGGCACTTCACTGCTCCTCTCCCCATTTGATGCTGCCAGCAACAAGGTTTGAAGGAGGAAGAAGGGAAAGGGAAAAGGAAGAAACCTGGGAGATTTGCAAATTTTGCTCTTGATGTTTCAAGCAAATTAAGACCAAATAAACCCCAAAATAGAAAAAGCAACCCACAAACCCACAGCTCTAGTCCCAACAAAGTCCTATTAGTCTCAACAACAGCACAAAAGTGACTCAATTAATTAAAAGCAAATAAAAAGAAGCAGCCTAACTTATTCTTTCAGAGTTCAGGACAGTAAAAGCACCAGTCTGACCCAGACAAAACTCTATTTTTTCCTTTTCTTCTTTTTCTTAAATGCATTTATTCATTAAGGCTTCCTCGTAGGCTGTGTAATGAGTCACTTCTTCTCTATGAAGTGCTAAGGGATGGAAAGGAATAGGATTTAAATGAAGGATGGAGATACTCACAAAGCCTGTTAGAAAAGCTTGAAAAGCTTTTGAAGGAATCACAGATAAAGAGAGGCAACTCCTCACATGGACCCCAAAGCCTTTTCTCTATCACCAGAGCTTTCCCAGGGTCTAAGCCTGGCTGTCTCCTTGCTTACAGCCAGCACAGAAAACCACCCCCTCTCGTCCACTGAGCTTTCTTCCTCTCCAGGAGAGTTTGGGATGAGAAACCCAGAGCTGAAGCGGGAAGCAGGAGCGATGCTGCTCCTCAAAAGTGTGGATGTGGGTATCCCTGCACCAGGGAAATGGGATCAGGGGGATCCTATCAGCTGGTATCATCAACAGCACAAGGCATTTATGGCTCTTAGCCTGGCAGCCAGAGAAGCCCCAGCAGCCTCCAGCTCAGAGGGAGGCACACATGTCCAATTATCCTGCAGATGTTTTTCTGAGAATCACAGAAACACAGAAGGGTTTGTGTGGGAAGGGACCTTAAAGATCATCTGGTTCCAACTCTGGTGTCATGGGCAAGACACCTTTCACTAGACCAAGCCCACCCAATCTGGATTTCCAGTGGAGAGGAAGAGTCTGCCCAAACCATCAGATCAGAAATGCCAAGCCCAATGAAAAGCTCAGTAGATAAACCTGCTGTCATCATCCTTGCCTCAGACTGGATCTGGAATATCCTGATTTGGTTTTCCTGCTACTGTCAGGAGTTTCCCCTGGCTCTCCAGGTCCTTTGAGTCCTCCCGCCACAAGTTTAGAGGAAGCAAAGCCAGCACAGAGATGAGACACAAGTCTGCAAAGTGGCTGAACAGGAAGGGCACACGTGTCACTGCAATAAACACAAATCCCAAAAAAGCACAACCTGAGCCCAAATCCACCACTGCCAGCTTTCCAACAAGGACTCCCATCTAGTCCATGTACAGAAGTAGAAAACATGAAGTAGATATTAGGAAAAATAGAAATAAAGGAAGAAACTCCTCCCTGTGAGGATGCTGAGGCCCTGGCTCAGGTTGCCCAGAGAAGCTGTGGCTTCCCCATCCCTGGAAGTGTCCAAGGCCAGGTTGGATGGAGCTTGGAACAACCTGGGATAGTGGAAGGTGTCCCTGCCCATGGCAGGGGTTGAAATGAGGTGATTATAAAGGTCCCTTCCAACCCAAATCATTCTTGGATTCTATTTTTCAGTGAAATTGCTCTGGTGACAGCCACAGTCATGTGTCATTCCCCATGGCAGAGATCTACCTTCCCTACAGTGGCGTCTCTCACTTTTCTAACATTTATTCCGAGAAAAAGAAAACTTAAACCAGAAAAAAATAAACAAAAGCAAAACTGAAAAGTGACAAAAGCCCCCACAAATCTAAAATTAATTTATAAACCTCCTAAATACAGAATCTAGGGGAACTTTTTTGCTGCCATCTCGACCCCTGCCAAAGGGTTCACATGCCAATCTAATAATAAAGCTGTCATATGGGGTGATGCGATTTTAGCTTTCAAGCTGAAGGTTGCTATGGGAGGCTGTTCCCAGCAGCAGCAGCACTCCACAGCATTTGTAAAAGCCCTTTCCAGCATCAGACACTGATTTTTGAGTAGGAAAAAATTCCCTATTTTTGTTTTTAAAAAGTCCCATAAAAAGCAGCAGTGCTGGAGAAAAACGTAGAGGGAAAAAAAAAGCAAAATAAAAAAATGGGGCTGTAATTCAGAAATGTAGAAATGCAGATGCACTAAAATCCCCTCCCCAAAGCTAAAGCACCAGGAAAACCTATTTTTTTTTTCCAAATCAGTGCACATCAGCTGAGTTGCTGCATTTGCCAGCACCAGGTTTGCTGGGATGTGGCAGGAGTTAAAGACAATCAGATGATCTCAGGTATAAACAAGGTGCAGAAATGGGAACAGGTATTGCAGTGCCTCTATGGGGTCATCTCCTGTGCACTGAGATCTTGACTTGCATAAAAATAAGGCATCACTTCACAACAGGTTGAGGAAGTTTACCCAGCCTTTTAGAACTAAAAAAAAGTAAAATAATATATATAGGGATTTGTGCAAGGAATGAAGTATTATGTATATATATACACACACACACACACACAGAGTTATGTAAAGCTGGTCAAATACAAATGACTCTCTTAAAACTAACAAACAAGTAAACACAGAAGATATTTTCTACAGCAATCTGCAAGATTTAGGAGACTGTTACAACCTGCAGGATTTACAGAGGAAACAGAGTAAGAAGAAGGATTTAACACAAGGACAGAGCCTGAAGCAGCAGGAGGAGGACACACAGCTGCTTTTTACCTTTACACACTGAGGTGAAGACCACCAAACACTGATTTATAAAAGGCTTTCAATTAATGTTGCCAAAGCTTCTGGCCATTAAACGCCTTAAATCTTTGCAGGTTAAGTAAAGGAGAGTTGGTAGATGAGATGTGTGGATGGGGGTGAATATCTAGACAGCAAACACAGCCCAGCTGGAGATGTGAGAGCACAGGGGAGAGCACAGCCAGCTCCCTGCCCATACCCAGGATATGGAGAAGGGTGAGGATCAAGATCATCCTGTTCCACCCCCTGCCATGAGCAGGGACACCTTCCACTACCTGCCAACCTGGCCTTGGACACTTCCAGGGATGGGGCAGCCACAGCTTCTCTGTAGCCTGTGTCAGGGTCTCACCACCCTCACTAGGAAGAATTTCTTCCCAATATCCCATCTAAGTCTGCCCTCTGTTAGTTTAAAGCCATTCCCTCTTGCTTTGTCACTCTATGCCTCTCCAGCTCTCCAGGAGCCCCTTTAGGCTCAGGAATGGACTCTCTGGAACTTTCTCTTCTCCAGGTTGAATTAAATGATTTTTTGCCTCAAGTTTTCAGTGGGAAGTGCTACAGTGACACCACTGAAATGCTCCTTCAAGAGCCAGGAGGCAAGAAACCCCATAGATCAACAACTAGAAATTTCTGTGATGTCAAAGGTTTCAGACCCAGTTGAAACTCTGATGGAAATTATACACAGGTGAAATCTTAAGACAAAAGACGAAAAACTGATTTGAGTCTGATGTTCAGATAAGCAACTGAGATTCTGCAGAAGAGAGATTCCAAAGCATGGATTCAGCCTGGGTCCTGCATCCCACTGACTTCACAGTTTCTGAGACAAAATCTCAACAAAGAACAGAGAATCTTTAGCCATCACAAGCTTTTACCAGAACATACAAATAACCCAGATAGAATCCCTGATCAACAAGTCAGAATTTCTTTGAATGCCCAAACTCCAAACCAGCAACAATCACGAGCCCATGGTACCAGGCAAAACAAGAACAATCACTGAGATGCACTGACTGCAGTGGCAGTACCAGGAACACACCATTCAATTAAAATGATTATACTAAGTTGCTAAAACCAGAATGAATTATTGCAAAAGACTTCAATACAAGCCCAAGGCTTCAGAGCCCAGCCAGCCCACCACCACCACCCACCCTCCACATCCCCAAAACTCTTCCTTCCCCAGCAATCTGCTAATAAACTCAGGGATGTCCTTCCCAGAGGTCTCAACGCCTTGTCAGCAGAAATTCAAATCAATCCAGCCCTGGAAGCAGCTGCAGCAAATAACTCAATCACGTTCATCATTTTAACTTATCCTATTTATGAATCAGGTCAAGCTTGAAATCTCCATTTACATTATCAGCCTTCATGATATTAAGATAATCATGCAGAGGACTGATCAAAGGTTCCTTGTAACTTTGGAGTGCAGGAATTACCATACAATAACACTTTATCTACTCCAGTGTCCTTTGTGACTGTCAAGAATACTTTCTTCCCTAGAAAATAGGACAAGGAACAACACACTGAACAAGAAACTGCTGCCAATACTAAATCTAAGAGTAACAGGTACTGTACACACATCTCAAAAAAAAAAAAAAACAAACCATGAAGATCACCAGTTTTTAAAACAGAACAGGTTGGGCAGGGCTTTGAGTAACCTGGTCCTAACCCTACCCATGACAGGAAGTTGGAACTTTATGGTCTTGAAGGCCCCTTCCAACCCAAACCATTCTGGGATCCAAATGTCTGCTGAAAGTCTCTGAGAAAAACAGAGAAATTCAAGTCGCCTTGAATTACCTTTATTTTATCTCGCCTGTACAGAAGGACTTTTTGATTTTTCCAGACTGATACTGAAAATCACCTGAAATGGTTCTCTAAAGGGCCTCAATTTCTCTCAGCCCTGCTTTGATGGGAAGATGAATCCTGCAGCCTCCTGACCCCCAGAAATACTCTGCTGATGCTCCTACAGCCCTCTCTCTGTTGTCCCTCCAGCAGCTGCAGCACTGGCACAGCATCACCAGGTCACTGCTGCAGATCTGAAAACAACCACCAAAGCATAAGAAAAGAGAAAAAGCAATTCCCATCTTCTCAAGGAACTTTCACTCTCCTGTTCACCTCCAACTAGCTATTTTTCTTCCTACAATAAATAAAATGCAACATCATTCTGCTGTTCTTGTGAAGAGATGCTTTATCTAGAGTCTGGGCAAAGGCAGACAATTTCTAACCTGATTTTAAGATTATTTAAAGAGGGTAAAAAAAAAAAATAGAAGGACATAAGCTTGTAAAACAGTCTTATGTGGGCAAAAAGAAATAGGAATACTTTATTGGAAGCGCTTCACTTCTGATACCAGCTATTAAGAATGTAGATATAATCCTTTATTTATCTCATTTGCAGCAAGAAAACTCTACACACACAGAAAGAAAAATCACACAGGATATAATCCAACAACAATCTCCCCCATTAACTCGAGAATAATGTTCTATTGAATATTTCAAGCATGATTACACTGTAACAAAATGGCACCGTGCCACCAAACCCTGTAAATGATTTTCTCTCAATACCTCCCTTCCTTGCAAAGATGCCAGGAGGCTGGATAAAAAGAGGTGCTCCTGGATCAAAGTAAAAGGCACCAAAGAAACAAGGAGAATCCTTCAAGGGACCATCCCAACTTGTCCCAAAGTGGAAGGATGACCTTGGCAGTTGCACTTTTTAGGCAGGACCTGGGCTGGGAATTATTGTACCAGGGGGATTTTTTTTGCAAAGCAATTAAATACACAGGATTTAAAATGGTGGTAACCTGCTCCAAGTCATAATTTTGAATGCAGTTAATGCCTCTGCTTCAATTTTAGGGCTTCCAGTGGTAGAAAAATTTCACCTTAGTTTCTCTAATGTGGAAAAAACACTGTGAACAGCAAAGATGAAAGCTCAAAACAGCTCCCTGAGTGATGCATGGGCTCAGAGGGATCCCAGGTCCAGTGAGCTTTGACTGGGAATCATGGCTGTCTTTTTTCCAGCCATGACTTAAGGAGGATGCAAACACAGGCAGAATCACAAATATTGCCAAGTCTGGGCAGCGAGGCTGTAACACAGCTAATTAAATACTTTGTCAAAGATTTTCCGATCGTTCAAAGATTGGGATGTGCAAGAAGAGGCTTGCAGGGGTATGAACAGCAGCCAGAGTGCTGAGTGAGCACATCTGAAAGCAGTAAACATTAACATGGATTCAATTGAAATTCCTTGAATGTGCTAGAGAACAGGGAAGGGAGAAAAAGCCAAGTTCACCCATGTAACTGAAGTGTTACATTTATTAATCCAGCTCTACAGCCACAGAAGAGAGACCAGAGCCTCCCTAAAGGTGCTCCACTGACTGTGGAAGGAATCACAGGTCTCCAGGAACTTCTTCAAGTTCTTTGGGACTGCTGTTGTCACTGTATGAGCCTGACCACACAAATGAACATAACCAGGATAAGCAGCTGGGTCTGGTGGGAGGTGTCCCTGCCCATGGCAGAGGTTTGGATCTGAATGACCTTTAACCCAAACCATTCTGTGATTCTGTGATCATGGGGGACATCAACTGATGGGAAAAGAAGGGGAATGACACCTTAAGACCCTCACAGCAGCTCATGGTCCCCAAAATTCCAACTCATTGCCTTCTTGAGAACACAAGTTGATTTTTTTCTCTTATTCAGAAATTTTACTTCAATATGGCTTAGAATTATCTACACCAGGCCAAATAAATGTGAAACGAGGATGGAGAGGAAGTGTTGTAGCAGGAACACTCCTAACAGAAGCTGAAACCAATGAAAGGAACCAGATGTCACCAATGGCACCTCAAAAGGAAACCTTGCCCAAGGCTTATCCTTTCAGGTGAGCAATGGGATGCATAGCAAAGAGGACAGAATAATATTATTATTTTACAGCAAAATGTAATTATTATACGACACTATAATATAAAATTCACCACTCAGAGGGTGATGAGGCCCTGGCAGAGATTTCCCAGAGAAGCTGTGGCTGCCCCATCCCTGGAAGTGTCTAAGGCCAGCTTGGACGTGGATTGGAGCAACCTGGAAGGTGCAGGGACTTTGGAAATAGGTGATCCTTAGGTCTCTTCCAACCCAAACCACTGTAGAATTCTATGAAAATTATATGGTAAAATTGGTGGTGCAGTGTCATTTGTTTCTTAACCTTTTAATAGAGAAAGAGCTGCTGAGGGATGAAGACCTGAAACACTTCTTGCCCCATGGAGACTGGGGAGAAGAAAGGAGACACACTGAAGGAGTGAGTTTGATTTGGAAACTGGCATCAAATACAGCAGAAAAAGCCTCAACAAGGAACAGTTTAGAGAAGAATCTCTCAGCTTCCTACCACATTAAAAAAAACCCAAAAAAAACCCAAAAAACAAAAGAGGAAATCTCCCTCAAGAAAAAAAAAAAAAGTAGTCAGGAAATATTCAAGAGATAAGAGAATTTCTTGAATAATTGACATACAGCACAGGTCTTAGAGGCCAAGGACTCCAGGATCCAAAGGCACAGGGAAGCACACAACAAGACCAGCCAAAGTTGTCATAACTAAGTTGAAGCATGAAATGATGAAGCCAAGTCTCAATGATTTACAATCAGGAGAAACCCAGGGAGGATTCATCACCACATTTGCATATCAGGACATTGCTGGCTCTTCTTCTGAGCACGTTATTACTGATCACCATCCAAAAGAGAGATTCTTGAACGAAATGAAGCCTGTGGCTCTCTAGGCAATTCCTAGACTACTTATAATTAAAGGCACCATTAAGCCTTCAGAGAAGCAGATGCCAATCCATGTCAAAAGTTACACAGCTGAGCGGGGTCTAATTACACTGAATTCAAGAGATACATCACATCCCCAACAGATGTCATTTTATAGAGAGCTTTTTCCATATCTCACAATCTTAAGATTGTTTGAGATGTTCTCGCCTGTATTATCCCTTTTCTTTAGAAAATAAAAGACCATCCAGAGTCATCTGCCTGCAAGCTTAAGATGAGGTAAGCGGCAAATGAAAGAAAAAAACACTGATGCGGTGGGGAAGCCAAGAAAAAAAAAAAAAAATTAAAAAGTTTACATGAAGAAACAATTCCTTCCTTTCCATTTCACACCTTTTCGGTGGTAGGATGGTATTTTGGGCTCCCTTTTTTTGCATGTTTATTCAGGGTCTGTACAGCCAAGCAACTGCACATTCTTGGGTACTGGTAAATGCTACAAGCACAGTTCTTCCATTCCTAAAAAAGGGTTTTATGAACAATGTATAACAACAATTAAGAGCCATGAAAAGGGTTCTTGCACACCTTGGCCCAGGTGGCAGAACAACCCAAAATATCTTTTGGATTAGGACACTGATCAAGTTTTCTTCTCTGCATTTAAATGGGAAAAGAGAGTCCAAATCAACTCAGAAGCAGCCATCATAGAAGATACTAAAAATA
Organism: Pseudopodoces humilis; assembly: GCF_049639895.1. Lineage (NCBI taxonomy): Eukaryota > Metazoa > Chordata > Aves > Passeriformes > Paridae > Pseudopodoces > Pseudopodoces humilis. The sequence goes on along the minus strand of NC_142200.1, from coordinate 2,403,845 downwards.
TTATCATCTAAACACAGAAAGGTCAAAAAATAAATTCTTAACTGCCTTCTCAACATAACTCAGAAAGCACATCTATTCTTAAGCATTCACCAAGGCCAGTGAGTTTGGGAAAAAGACAGATGGGAGAATATGTAGGAGAATATGTTCTCTGAATACTTCCACAAATAGGCTACCAAAAGTCGAGAGATGCAGTGTCACAAGGGATGCAGAAGTCACAGGAGATGCATTTCTTGTCATTCCCCTCCAGGAAAGAGATCCTCTTGAGCTGAGAGAGAAGTCTTTATTACTTGTTCCCATGGCATTGCCTCCAGACACTCATCCTATAATTTTCTTAGATGTTTAAACAAAATGGCCCCATGGCTGGGGAGTGACAGATGCCACTTTTTCAGCCTTCCCAGCAACATGGATCATCACAAAGAATGACAGTGATACAAGAATCATCAGAGTCTGTGCTGAACTTCCCTTTTATTGGTCCCATTCTCCTCCCTTTTTGGCTGCTCCTATAACTTGAAGCTGTTGGACAGCTTAAACAAATCAGAGAAAAAATAAAAAGAAATTTAAAACAACCGCTAAAAACTATAACTATCAGCCTGAAAATCAAGGGAAATATTAAGGGTAGAAACACTTCTTCTATGAAGACAGAGACAGTTGGGACTGATCAGTCTGGAGAAGAGAAAACTCCAGGAGACCTTAGAGCCCCTCCCAATACCTAAAAGGGGCCTAAAGGAAGGGTGGGACTTTTCACAAGGGCATGAAGCGATAAGACATAGGGGAAATTAATTAAATTGAAGGACAGTGGGTTTACATTAGTTATTAGGAGGAAATTCCTCCCTGTGAGGATGGTGAGGCCCTGGCAGAGGTTGCCCAGAGAGGCTGTGGCTGCTCCATCCCCAGAAGTGTTCAAGGCCAGGTTGAGCAGTGTTTGAAGCAAGCTGGTCTAGTGGAAGGTGCTCCTGCCCACGGCAGGGGGCTGGAACTGGATGGACTTTAAAATCCCTTCCAACCCAAACCATTCTATGATTCCATAACTTTTATATATATAACCTGACAAGTACCAGAATATCAATGTACTGCATCCCAAACACCCCCTGCAAGAAGCAGGTGTCCCACAGCCAGAGGCCTGAACTCTGTTCTTGCTTCCCAAGTACTTCTGCCCAACCAGCAAGTGTCACAGTTTGTTTCCAACATAAATCTGTTGTGCTCCAATAAATTGATCTGCCCACATTACGCTCCTATTGTTGAAGAAATTGGGACCATAATTAACAGAAAAGTGTCCTTCAGTTAAACAGTGACCTGATTTTTCACCACTTTAGTCCAAAAATTAGATCTATATCATTCATTGCATGAATTTGCTTTTCTATTTTAAGGATTTCTCACCAACTTAACTGCAAACAAACACAGGGTCTTGTTTGCAGTCAAGTCAGAGCAAAACTGATGAATGCCAACACAGCTGGATCTCAACAGCCCTTCCGCTAAACTGCCATGTAAAAATTAGGGGAGTGACAGAGATTACCAAGAAAAATACAGCAACACACCTGTAGGTGTCCAATCAAAAGTCATTTCATGAAGAGGGAAACAATTCCAGGTGCAGAGGAAGCATGCAAAGGAAGGCACACATAGCAGAGTTTGCATTAGTGCAGCTGCCTTTATTGCAATGACCCAAACTGGCATTTCCAGATGTGAGGCAGGCAAATCAGCTGACAGGAGCATCTTTGCTTATTACCCTAGAAAACCTAGGTTGAAGAAGATACAGGGCTTGATACAAGTCGTAAGTGAAGAAAAAAATAAACTTAAAAATCCCTTCTTCCTTCTTTTCCGCATACTGAGCTGGTTGAAGCAGTCCACGTTCTCCTGTTGCTACCAGCAGCATTTATTTATCACCATCCTCAATTCTGAAAGCAAACTCCAAGTGATAACGCACGATCTCCCTGCAAAACCAAACTGAGATGGATGGAGGACGAGGGGTATAATTTAAGACAGTTTACATTGCTCACAGTACCAGGAACACTGCATTCAGGCTGCAGGAAAGGTCATTAGTAAATTGAAGGCAGCAGAAGATAAGAGAAGCAACATTTCAAGAGGAAAATCTGAGCTTATTTGGCCATTCAGGGAAAAGAGCAAGCAGAGAGGAAGTCTGGGTGTGCAAGAGCCTTCCTCACTCCAGGCAGAGGGGTGAGCTCATCTCCAGTGCTCATGATGGAGCACACAAGATCTGCATCAGTGCCATCAATAGTAGCACCCAGTGTGACAGGAACCTCCTCCTTGGCAAAGTCATCCATACCAACAGAACAGTTTGGAGTCATCCCCTGCCTCCCAGATGGCTCATTCCTGTTAGTGCAGAAGTCTGGGGAGCCAGGATCTCCCTGCAGCAGAGTGCACGGGATTGCTGCCCTGAGCTGGCTACGCTTCAGCTTTCAGCCTTTTTGTGAACGTTACAGGAGATAAGCACTGAGATACAGGAGATAAGCAATGCAAAGAGTTCACTTCTTCCCTCCTGAACACCATCATCTGATGAAAACAATTTCTCAAGTAAAGTTTCTCTTTTCTTAAGTTGTTTTTTTTTGGACATGATGGAAGTCTGCACTGCCTGTAACCTGGTCTAGTGGAAGGTTCCCATCCATGGCTGTGGATTGGAATGGGATGGTCTTTGACATCCCTTCCAACCCAAACCATACCATGATTCCGTGATTCTGTCATCAGCAGACAACTGACACACACTGGCTTCAGTGGATTCTCCACAGTTCAAAGTCCAGCTGGGAGAGAGGTCTTTCTTGTCAGGAGAGACTGTGGGAGCCAGGCCTGGTAGGTCTGGAGAAGACTGAGAGGGGATCTCATCAATCCATACAAATATCTCCAAGAAAAGAGTCAAGAGGATGGTGCCAGGCTCTTTTTATGGTCCTCAGCAACAGGACAAGGTCAATGGCTATAAACTAAAATACAACAAGTTCCATCTCAACGTGAGGATGAACTTTTTCACAGAGGGTGGCAGAGCACTGGAACAGCAGCCCGGGGAGGGTGTGGATTCTCCCTCGCTGAAGACATTCCAAACCCAGCTGGATGTGTTCCTTGCCTTGGCAGGGGGTTGGAATGGATGAACTCCAGAGGGAGATGCTGTGATTCTGTGAATATATGAAAAGCCCAACCCAGCAGGACAGGCTGAATCTCACCCTACTCTCCTTTCTAAATTTGGACTGTCCACACAGGCACACTTGCCTTGAAAACCCTGAGGATCTCTAAAACACAGGTAGCCACCCTGACCTCACAGAGGTGCTACTTTTCATAATCCAGCTCCTTGTCACTCTCATCAGTTCCACTTCCAGGGGAGGAGAGGGCATACACCAAATATATGGAATGTTAAGTAATTCAGTTATTTTGCATCAGGAAGATTAAGGACAATGTCCTAAATGTCCAACTTTCAGAACATCTTGAAAAAAAATTATGTTCCTTCTACTCTTTTTTTGGCCAACACAAGGCTTAGCAGTGATAAACCCACACATCTCTGCTCTGCACAGCACTGAGGATTGCAGAAATCAATGGTGAATCCCCACCTATGTCCCCTACAAAAAGCATCCTTCCATGACAGGCCCTGTTCTCCTACTTCATATCCTCATGATGCTTTTGTCACAACCTCTCCACACCCTCCCTGTATCCAGGGACACTCCCCCTCCTCAGCTTCAGGTCCCATCCATGCCTCAATTTGTTCTCCAAAGCATCCAGAGAGGCAGCAAACAACCCACATGGGTAATCTAGACCCAGACACATGTTAACTGATTGAATGCATGATAGCAAAAAAAGAATAGATAATCGGTGAATTTGCCTGAGATTTCCTTGAGGACACTGAGATTTTAAGTCCTTACATGCTTGGTGAATACATACATTGATGGTTGAGTGGAGGAGAAAATCAGTGAACTGTATTTTTTTTTCTCTGATGTGATTAACTCGACCAACCTACTTCAGCGGAAGAGGCAGAAAGACACCGACAGGAGAGAAAGCCTTAAAGGAAGTGAGAGACTTCAAACTATCAAAAAAAGCTTAAAAAAATATTTCTGAGAACAACCCAATGGTGCTCATCTGCTCTCACTTTCAGCCCCATGCCCCAAATATTCTGTTTGTATTTAATTTTCTGGCTTGTGAAGTAGAAAAATAACCCATTCCCGAGGCTTTCAGCTTTATTTACACACTCAGTTAGGACTGAGCTAACACTCAAACCAGTCATTGAAGGTTTCAGGTGCTCCCGGCTCTGGTTTACACTCCATGAAGGTTTTGCTCTCCACATCACAGAAAATCAGAGAATTGTAAAGGTTGAGAAAGACCTCCAAGATCATCGAGTCCAACATCGATGGTGTTAACTCAGCACCATCACCATGGTCACCACTAAAACACATCCTCAAGTGCCATGTCCACATGTTTTTTGAACGTGTCCAGGGATGGTGACTCCACCACTTCCCTGTGCAAACTTTTCTAATGTTTAAGAACTCTGGCAGTGAAGAAGCTTTTCCTAAAATCCAATCTAAACCTCCCCTGGCTCAACTTTGGGCCATTTCCTCTTATCCTGTCACTTGTCACCTGGGAGCAGACTGACACCCACCTCACTACAACCTCTTTCCAGGCAGCTGTAGAGAGTGGTAAGGTCCCCACTGAGCCTCCTTTTCTCCAGGAGAGATTGGCACTGCCCAGAAAAGAAACCACCGTCCATCCTACCAGATCAGCCAAGGTCCCACCATGTCCCAGTAGCTGAAACTCAGGCTTTTCAGTTGGGAATGCAGCAAGATTAATTTAACCCAAGAGAAAGCACAAGCTGCTTCATGAGAGTTGAAACTCCAAAATCTGAGCACCTTTTAAATTATTCTTTATAGGGTTCTGTTAGGAATGCATCAGACTTTGATGCTGGCTTAAAACAACAAGGCAAAAATTTTGGATAGGTCCAAACTCCATGAATCCACTTACAAGAGAGTGGAGCCCTCACTTTTACTGTTTTTACTGTTTTTTTACATTAAAATTATGCAAAAAAGGCATCTTGAGGCTGCAGCTCTGTGATGAATTAGCTCTGACAAGGGAGGGAATTCAAGACCTCCCCACAACACTCCCTGCCCCACACCACAGCTGCCTCTCCGCTCTCTTGCTAATACAGGGACCAGCAGCTAGTGCTGTAAATCAGATCAATGAAACATTCAGTTAAAAATAACAGCTCCAAACCTCCTCCATTGCAGGAGAGCCTTTCAGATCACAAATTATGAAAGCACATTCCTAAAAAAAGTGAGCCGAGTTGAGAGCGATTTCTGAGAAGGTGGCAAAATAAACAGCCCCAAGCCCAACCAGCAGAACAAGGGCTGGGCTGCTCCAAGCATTGCTGTGGCTCCAGAATAACCCTGGCAGCGGGAAAACAGGTCTCAAAACCCCAGTTAGCGTCTACCTATGTCAAAGATGGTGCCTGGCTCCCATCCTGGTGATGCTGTAGGAGCAGGAGAGAACACCACCACCCTCTACTGTGAGATATCCCTTGGGCATCTCCTTGCCCACTTGGGCTATGTTATTCCCGCCTTGTGGCTGGTAGTCATGGAGAAGAAGTCAGGATGGAGCCTCTGGGGTCAAGAAACATCACCCTTGTGGTACCCACAAGTACTCAGCCTGTGGTGCTTGCTGAAATTGTGAAGGAAAAGAGAAGCAACATTCCCAAGGTTCCTTACAACTATTTTTATGACTGATGTTGGGAAATAAGAGAGGGAGTGGGGACTAAGTGGTTTTTTTTTCCCTTTTTTCATGTCATCTAAGCACCCACTAAACAAACAACCAGCTATCTTAATCCTGCAATCCATATGGATGTCCCTCTGCAACAGGGGATGCACCACAGCATCTCGCCTCACATTTCCAATACCAGGATTCAATACAGCAACTGCAGCTTTTAATGCTTTTTGCAAACATCTAATTCACTCTGTATTAATCCCTCAGAGCAGCTACTCCTTCATTTCACCCTTGGAGACATCAAGCTAAAATATTCATCAGCTTGAACACAAATACCTACAGCTCTAAGCAGTTGTTGAGGACAGAGGACATGCTGTTACCCAGTTCTCTGATATATACAGCAGTATAACACCATCCTTGTAATAAAAGTACAGAATGAGCCTCTAAAGATGCCTTTTTACTAGATGTTTGTAAGTGGATTTAGGTTTAATGACAAGCTTCTCTTGCTTATTTCCTGCTTTTACTCATCCTTCTTTTTGGGAGGGAGGGCAGCTGACAGGGGCTGTTCTTTCTCAAGCTCAATATTAAATAAAAGAAATCCAAAAATATATTGACAATGCACCCTTAAGTCATGGCACAAGGCACATTTCAAATGAATGCAGCTGAAAACCTCCGAACTATCAAAAAGCTATTTCAATAAGGGATTTTTACTTACTCGAGACATTCAAGACATTAACACAACTTCTAAAAAGATTAATCTCTTCCAAGTATTTTAACTCAATTAAATTGACAAAATCTCCAGCACATGAAGGTGACAACAACCCCGTGGTCCACATTTCAGTCTTGTCAGACTACAGAGGGCTTCCCAAAGCTCACTATTTCAGGAAGAGCTTTCAGGCAGTTTCTCAGCCGGCTCTTGCAGGCCATGTCCAGAAATCTTTAGTACTGAAGGAGCAAATCATGGAAGTGTGCATTAACTCATGGGTGCATTCCACATCTCAGACACAGCAAATCACAAACACAGAACAGGACCTGACACACACCATTTAATTTGACATTTGGCTACAACAGAGCCAAAGCAAGGTGACTCCAGCCCATAAATACTCCTGACTCCACCAGCACTGACGATGTTCAGACTTCAAACCTTGAAGGGAAGCAAACAACAGCATCAAATCCCTGCAGTTGTTTCACCTTAAACAGACAGAAGGGAAGTGTTGACACTGAAGTGATGCTTTGCAGTTCAGGCAATCTGTGTTCAACTGCCAGGCTTGACTAAGCTCTGGATGCAGCAGGAGAATTAAAGACAAGCCACAGTCCTCTCACTTCATCCAAAGCATCCTGGAGCTGCAAAATGCATAGGAAGGACTCCTGGTTGAATGAGATGTCACTGTGCTTCAGTACAGCACAGCAAGGAATGGACCTGCATCATTTTCATTTTTAACGTTCAAGAAGATTAAATTAAAATAGTCAAAACAAATATAGAAAGAAACAACAATTGTAATCAAGGTGGCAAGAAACTGGCAATGTGTTCACCACTGGAACAGTTTGGGAGTTACCCTGAACCAGTCCATACCATTGATCAAGGCATTTCTTTGCATCAGCCTCCTGCAGCAGACAGATAAAATGTAGCTGTTCTGTCTACATAAAATGTGTTTAGATATATAAATCCTTGCAAAGCGGCTTTTTATTTTGAGGCAAAACCAGAAAGAATTATACGCTGCATTAAATATTTTCTTCTTTTTGTCCTCTTCTCGACCGTCTGTGAGATCAATTAAAGTGCTTTTGCATAAAACAGGCAGAGAGGAGCACGTTCCAAAAAATAAATAAATAACGACGCCGCTCTGCTTTCAGTGTGATGCCTGAAGAAAACAAGCGTAACGACTTAAAGATTCCCACAGTGAAAAAGAAGAAAATTATGAAGGTTTAATCATACACTTACAAGGCAACAAAACACATTTCTCAAGTCTTAATATCTCTTGTGAAATTTTAAGCGCTCAGACACAAATATTAGCAACTAGCTGCAGCAAGTTGAGTCGTTTCCCCTGCCCTCGCACAGAAATATGTGTGAGTCCCTCCCTTGCACTCACACACACATATTTGCTATCTCCATCGCTTTTCTATCTGCAAAAATATCCAAATGATGAAACTATGAGCGTTTAAGATGTTACAATTTAACACGTTCCTCGCCTTATGGAGGTCTCGCTGTCCTGGAGCTCAGGAACCTCTCTGTCCAGCTGCACTGCAACATCTGGAAGCACCGGCACGACTTCCCTGCAGGCTGACCAGCAATGGGAGTCACGGCCACAGCCTCAGCACGGAGAGACAACACTCAGATCAACTGCTCCCCCAGTTACCAACTGGAATAGACAGAGGGGGAAAAGGGAGAGAGATCACCCCACCAAAAAAACTCAAAACCTACTTTCTTCTCCCCAGAATGCCCTTTATCATGTCTGTGCCGGGCAAGGGAGGAACTGTTCCTATCAAAACCTCATCATCACAGGTTTTAAGGAAGAAATTTTTCACAATGAGGGTGGAGAAACATAGGCACAGGTTGCCCAGAGAAGCTGTGGCTGCCCCATCCCTGGAAGTGTTCAAGGCCAGGATGGGGCTTGGAGCAACCTGGGATAGTGGGAGATGTCCCTGCCCACAGCAGGGCGATAGGAACTGGATGATCTTTAAGATTCCTTCCAACCCAAGCTATTCTATGATTCCATGACCCTATGTGACCCCAGAGACTTGCGGTGGCCTAAGCGGCACAGCAGGTCACTGACCATTTCCCCCTGGATAATGGGGGCTTCATTCTGCTCCCTGTCCCTCCAGCTGTGGGAGTCATCCCACCCTGTTTCCCTCATGGCAACTGTGCCGTATTTTTCCAGCTGCACAGGGGCTCCCAGCTCCTCCTGTTTGTTGCCCATGCAGTGGGCACTGGGCTATTGTTCCCACCACCTTTCTTTGGGGAAGGAGCCCTAATTCCTACATGGCCATTCTCAGGCACTTCCACGGTTTTGAACACATCAATAACCCTGGTGCCTTTGCTGCTGCAGGAATCTCCATCCCCTACCTCCATGGAACAGCAAAACCAAGGGCCTCACTGGCACAGCATCCCATAATAAGAAAAACCTAAAAATCTGCTGGTGACACCAGGCTCGGGGCCAGGTATTGATCTACTGAATATTCCTGGTTCTTCCTCTTCATTCCCTGCAACTGGAAGGGGAGAGGAGAACATTACGTGTGTTCCTGATCCCTTAACCAGCCAACCTCACAACAAAACACAAGAGAACTGAGAGGTGAGAGAAATCACTGCTCTACACAATTGAAACAGTAGGAAAATAACTTGCAATAATAAAATAAATTTTAGAAATAAACCCACATGAGAAAGAAAACCAAACACCCAAGAAATGAAAGCAAAACCTAAGAGGTGAATAATTCATTTAGGCAATGTGCAGGGCCCAAATTCTACCTGAATTGTTTACATGGAAGCTTCATGGTTTAATCAGAACTGCCAGAACAAGAAAAATCAGAGTCATAAGTATAACATTTATCTTGAGTAAACTAAATAGGTCTCTGGGTAAGGCATTTTCATTTAAAACGGAAAAAAAATAGGTTGCAGTTTGTAACATGACCAGCAAGGGGAGTCGGTGCCCAGAGCTCTGAGGGAACCACTCAGATGCAGTTTTGGGTGGAGAAAACTCAAATAAACAATTCTGAGGTAGTGACATTGATGAAACATTGAAGACTGCCAGAGGATGCTGGAGGATGATGGGCAGAGAGCAGAAAACCCACTAACCTGGAAAAGAGAGAGGGCTTGAGAGATACTAGAGTAGAAAAATAACCATGTTTTGCTTGGAAATTGGACTTTCTGTCCCTGCAAGACTTAATGGAGAGCATGTAATGAAGAGCTCTTAGAGGGGAAAAAGGCAAAGGACAAATTAAATCAAGCCAGGATGGAGCTAAGGATAAGAAAATAAGGGTTAATCTCAAAGTACTTCTGAGTACAATATTCTGACAGTAACATGAAAAGACTTTGGCCAATTCCTCTAGTGGCCTTGAGGAGGCATCCAGGAGGGTACCAGATGTGTGGGAGAAGATGTCAGAGGACAAGGGCTAATCAGGTACCTTGTCACCGAGCCCCAGAACCAGAAACAAATAGGGGAAAAAACATAAATAACAGCTATTAGAAACAACCCTTGCAAGGAGTGGGATTTAATAATATTATCCAGCATTTAAAGAAAAATGCCAGCAGTAGGAACTCATTAGGCTCTGTATGGGGAACAGCAGCAAAATCACTGCTGCAGATCCAGCCATGCTGGGCTCATCAACAGAAACGGGGCCACCCTGGGCTCCAGGGCCACCGGGAGGGACACTCAGAGCTTTCGTTCCTCTGCCCCATTAATCTCATTAACCTCGTATTTACTCTGTTGTTGGTAATTACTCAGAACGTTAATAGGCACAATTTATGCATATTATTTACTGAATGTTACAAATCTCTTTAGCCCTGTGTAGGAAATCGGGGCTGGAACAAGCAAGCGCTCCAAGAGCTATGGAAAACGGAAGTAGAGAAATGAAAAATAATTTAAAATTTTTAAAAAATCTTTTTTAGGACTTGTTTCAAATTTCTTCAATATCTTCAATTTCTTCTTGCAAGATAACCAATCAATTCAGATAAATACATAAAATCTATCCATTTTACTAATTCCATAATAACATTCTAACAAGGAAAAACAGACAGCAAACCAAAAATGCCCAAGAAAATACTTATTTCCTCCTATTAAGCTGGAGCCCATGAAACAACTATTCCAGCCATGATACAAATTACTGTTAACGATATTCCAGGTGGGAAAAACAGATGCAGTTTAAGAAAACTGTTATTGCTGTTAAAGAACTCCATAGGTTTTACAGACACAGTCTGTTACACCTTGAAAAATGGAACTTTCACTGACCATCTGTTCGTAGCAGTGAACACCCAGCAATTCTGGCTTTGGCCAGAAAGCCCAACTCAAAGTCAACATATCATGAGCAGGGGACATCCCAGAGTTTAATGCACAGCTAAGATCAGATGTCGGGGGAGAAGGTGGATGGAGATCATGCAACAATAACCAGTTAAAACAAGGAAACCACTGCAAGAGCAGAAGATGTCATCCAGAGGTGAGCATCTGGGAGAGCAAAGCCCACAGCACTCCTACACCCCCACTCCAGAGCCTCCTCTACAACATGCAGCATCACCTCCAATGAGCAGAAAGGATATGGAGAAAACCAACCAAAAGCAAAGAAAAATAAAAATTAAATGAGAAGGATTATCAAGGAAAGAAAACAGCAAAAATTACCTCACCCACAATTTTATTCTGCTGTGTTGTGGAGCCACTTGCTGGGAACTTGGCAGCAATAACCCAATGGACCCAAGGCCCAGCTCAGCAGTATTGTTCCTGTTTAGATAAAAGGACAAAAAAAAAGAAAATCAGATGTGAGAAGCACAAACAGGCTTTTATCTGCTCTGCTTCCCTCAGTCTGAAGCTCAGGGATTCCCAAGACTGAGGTTTTAGCTGTATCTTTAGATTCATCTGGGAGTTTTCATACCCTGTGAATTTGTTAAACATATCCATATATTGGGAAAGCTTTGCTTTTGGCCTACACCATGTCTGTTGACAATGGAACACACACAAAAAAAAGGAAACAAAAGAACATTTCTTCCCTTTCATTTCAGGGTGCAAACATTAGGGGATGCCTAGCAAAACACAGCAAGGAATTTTATTTTCTGCAATTTGTGGTTTCACATTAGTGTCATTTCCCCCTGTTTATCTATGGGATATTTTATAGTCAGTATTAGCCAGTTAAACAGGATCTGGTTTTAGTACATTTTTACTACATTTCCCACAAAAAGAAAGCCCATGCAAATATAAGGATTGCTGAGAGAGAACAACTTTCAACCACACAACTGAGATAACCAAGCGGACCCAGCACTGGACTTTTGAACATTTTCAGGGATGGTGATTCTACCACTTCCATGGGCACTCTGTTCAATGCTTGACCATGATTTCAGTGAGGAAATTTTTTCTTATATCCAATCTAAACCTCCCCTGGTACAACTTGAGGCCATTTCCTCTCATCAGGAACAGCATCCATAAGGATCCAAAAACTCAGATAACTCTGGAGACTGTAATGACATCATAAACTTATTTCCCACACACACTTTCACAAATGTTTGTGGGGTTTTTTTGCCCAAATTTGGAAACTAATACTCCAGAAGGAATTTAAGACACTTTTAATGCAGTTTATTATGCTTTAATAAAAAATAAAAGAGAAAAGAAGAAAAAGAATGGCTTAGGCAGCTCTGGTGCAGGCACTTGTACACTGGACAAAGTAAGGAAATAAAAATATTACAGACTTTTTGCAGCAATTATTTCTCAAAGAAAGTGTTTGAATAAAAATGCTGATATTTTGGGTTTGTTTTGAACAGAAGGAGCATCACCACACAGGAGACAGCCTTCCAGACTAACCATGAAAGCCTTCTAATCCCTCCTTATGATGGGATGGTAGAGAAAGTCAAATCATTTGGGATACACTGGGGCCAAAGAGAGCAGCAAAGAATGCCAAAGGAGCTTCTGCCTTGAGTTTTATTTCCCTTAGAAAAGCCACCCAATTACCCTTTCCTCCTCTTTGATTACACAATCGACTTCAACACCCTCAAAAGCCAACACCTCCAAAACATGGGGGAAAATAATGATTAAAAGCCTTTAAGTTAAAGTCCAGTTCCCAGAACCAGCTTTCAAAGACAGGGTAAATAAGGAAGACCTTTAAATTTTAAGATGTTGCTCAGCAGAACTTTGTCATGCCACATCACCCAGCACTTCTTCCTTGTTATTTCTCTGGCCAAAGGTCAAAATTCCTCTTCCCAAGAGACAAGCCTTCATATAAGAAGAGTGGTGGAACTTTTACATCCAACTAATTCAGGAGCAATCCACATCTCCATCCTGGAGACCTTCCTATATATGATTTATTGCAATTTAAGGTGGGGAGAAAAAAATGACAAAATTTGTCTGAAATTGAGACAGTCCTGCTCCAAATGAAAACAGAATTATTTGTCCAGCACACAGAGTCCAGCACACAGAAATCTCAAGATGTTCATGGCTGCTGAGGCAGGAGTTTTTATCACCCTCATGTATGTAGCCTTGGACAAGCATTTTTAAACTGCCTGTACAAGCATAAAAACAGTGGTCATTTCAATTTTTCAGAACAAGCTAAGCCATGGCACACCCCGTGCTGCCAAGAAGAGATTCAAGTTCTTAAGAATAGAAACCTGGTGGTCCAATTTCCCAGAAATATCATTATAAATTCTCAGAGCATCCAAGGCAGCCCTAGGAGGACGAAAACCAATATTGAAATGATCAAAACCACACCACATTGCACATGAGACTTCTTGCCCATCCATCTTCTCCTTATCTCATGCTCCCACCAGTTCCTTCCCCGGAATTGATGTTTTCTTCTCCAATTCAATCTTTTTCTGGTGGTTTCCCCACAGCAGGGCCTCTCCTTTGTGTACCTCTTGCATTCTCCACAAAGGAATGCCAGAGGGAGGTGATCCTTGGTTGGCATCCACTGGGACAACTCAGTTATAGGGAGGAATTAGTGACAGCTCTGCCCACCTGCAGGTTTTTGAGGTTTTTTTAAGCCATCGTGTATGTAATTCACATGATGTCAGTACAGGAATATCACACTACTGGAAAGGAAGGGGCGGGTTTTCCTCGTTTCTATGGTTATGAGCAATTTTAATGACCAACCTAAATAAAAAGGCTGGAAGAGAGAGAAAGTAGGAAGGAGTGAGGTGGGCGTTTAATTTTGATTGACAAGACAGAGCAGAACTAGTTAAGATCTGTCAAATGACTGCTGAGGATCACAAATCCTCAGCACATTCTACGGCAGACAGAATTAGTCTAAATGCACAGCTTTACAAAAATATTTCTTATCTGCTGAGATCAGAGTTCAGCATTTCAGTTGCCCCACAGAAAGCATCTGATGTCGTAACTACCACAGGAACTAAGGTAGGGCCGGAAAAAATACATGTATATTTTAATTATTTGTATTTGATTTTTAAGTATTAACATCTACAATGTCTTAATATGTTCTAATTTTTGTCTCTGGCCTATAGATATAAAAATATTTGTATAAAATGACAGCATTCTCAAGATTGTTAGTTACCAAAACAACAATTTTGAAGGCAATTATCAAAGGCACCACTTTGAAATCACATCTGCATCACGTGAAACATTGTATAAATACAGACTACAAAGATAACTCCTGCAATAAAGACCTTAAAATAGGAGACTGAATGCAGAAGGAGTTGAACACAGATTTGATGGGAAATTTCAGGAAACACAATCTGGAAAGACAAAAACACTGGCATGATAGTCAGCTGTGATGTTCCCTGAAGATACACCACCAAAAAACAAGCTTTGTGGAAAAAGAACATTCCTACAAATGAAATCAGCAAGGAAGAAGAATGGAGAGGTGGAGACTTGGAGCATTTCAAAGTCAGGAGCGGAGTTTCATGACCTTGGAGGGAAGAATCAATATTTCAGCAAGGCACAGGCAGCATGGGAAGACTAAACCAGCATCTTGTGTTTAAGGCCAGGAAGAGGCAGGACGCACCAAAGGACAGACACAAAGAAGATTCAAGATGTGCCTGAACCAAACTTGAAACATGTTTTTCCTGTACTTACTTGGCTCTGTTGGGATGCAAGCAGGACACAGTGATCTTCACAGGGCTACACACCCATGAGCTTTGCTATTTTATCGAATGATGTTAGAATTTTAAGGAGAAGAAACTCGGCAAGAGAGGATGAGACTACAAAAGAGGGAAGTCAACAGCCCCTGAGATGCCTGCCAACAGGATCTGCACTTAAAGCGTGCAGTTTTGGCAGAGAACATTCTCAAAATCTGATATGTAAAAGTCTCATGATGTTGGAACTTGTAATTAAAGTTAAAGGACACAAGTGAACTAAGATCTGATCAACACAAACTTGTATCAAAGTCAGAATGTGTTCCCACAGAGCCACCTGGTTCTTCCATGCCTCATTCAAAGAGAGAAAAATTAGCCACCAACTACTGTGATTCCCACTCAAAATCATTCCTCTCCAGCTTCTAAAAGGGATGGATTTGTAACAATCTTCAAGAATTAAAATATTCCAAACAAACCCAAAAACTCACAAGTTGTTTAATTTACTGCCAGTCTCCAATTCTAGAGCAACATTATTTGCTGTGATATGAACTTTTCCTGCACCTATCAATACTCGGACAGTGAAGGGTGATAGAAACCAAGGATAATGAAAACACCTAAAATTTCATTCTTGCTCCTCAAGAACTGGAATAAATGGAAGAATTCAAATCCTTCATTGAGAAAAGCCCTGAGGAGAGGAAAGACTTGGGGATATTGGTGGATGGGAAGCTTGACATGACATTATAAATGGCAATGTGGCTGCTCCATCCCTGAAAGTGTCCAAAGCCAGGCTGGACAGGGCTTGGAGCAACCTGGTCTACTGGAAGGTGTCTCTGCCCATGGCAGAGGTCAGAACGAGATGATCTTTCAGACCCCTGCAAACCCAAACTGTTCTAATATTCTACGAATTTACTGCTGTTTCCTTCCCAGTAGTGCCAACATGAACTCAATAACCAAGAAAATAAACAAATAAAATAAAATAATTAAAAAAAAATAAGGAATTCAAATGTGATCTGATTTCTTACTGCACAGTTTCCAACATCCAAGCTGTCCATCACCAAGTTGAAGAGAAAAGCCAAAGCAGTGTAGAATCAGCTGGCACAAGTTCATTTTTTTACCAGGTAATGCCTCGAAACCTCCCAAACCAACTCTGCTGCCATCAGAGCCACCTCTTCCTTGGACAGCTCCCAGGAACTACTCGCAAATGAAATCCAACCGAATTTACTGCTTCTGCAAGCCTGGAAATTTCACTTACAGAGGTGACATGACATTTTGTTTTGCCAATGCTAATCTAATACCTTTTTAAAGGTGCATACGTTTCACCCTGTTGGCTTCCAACACTGAATTACCAGCTCTGCTAAGATTCTGAATAAATGAGACGAGCGTGGTCTCCAGGCGAAATCCCTTTGCTGTAATCTTTATTCAAAACACACTGCTCCAGAGCCTTGCATGCATTGCCAAAAATCGCCTTGAGGTTTGCTCTTAAGATGGCAATTTGCATATCAACATTTTGCTGCAGAGCTTACCCAATGTCCCTGCTATTATTTTAATACTCTGCTGTGGGCGGCCCCCTGAGCAGCTCACAGAAGTGCAGGCTAAAAATATTCCTGCCTTCCCCACCGGCTCCACACATGACCACAGCAAGCGCCGGCTCGGATGCAAAACCAGCACTGATGGCATCCACCCGCCTCTCCAGGAGGATGCGCAGGCTCCAAGGTGCTCAAAAAAACATGGCAAGAAGGAGGAAAGTAGCTCTGCATGGATGGAGGAAAAACGCACAGGCGCTGGAGGAGGAAGAGCACAGAAGGAGCTGGTTTTACAAGGGAAGCAGGAGAGGTTTTTCCACGTGCAAGACGTTCTTGGGAAAACACATGAAGAGGTAATAAAGCAGGTGAGAGAGGCACCACCTGGGATATGAATTTAAGATGATGCTGAACAGAAGAAGGGAAAGAATTCTCAAGCACAGAACAGGAGCGATGCTGGGCGGACACAAGCACAGCCTGATTCATGCCCCAGAAGGGAGATCCCAATCCCGCTGGCAGCACCATATTGATGACAGCACATGAAAAAACATGGTTTGCAGGTTTTTCTCCTCGCCCTCCTCCCCCTCACCCAGCAAACCCCAGGCTCAGAGGTTGTAATTATTTCTGGCAAGGTGTAAACAGGTCTGGGAAATAAAATGGAAAACTGGAGCTATTTACGAGATGCCACGCAGGGAATTGGCACCGGAGCCCAGCTACCAAACCAGTGAGTGCAAGGTCACCCTGGTCTGCTCAGAACAACTTTGCAAAGGGGTTTGCAGCCAGGAAAAATAACCAGGCTCAGTCTGCCCAGGATGGTGAGTTCATGGAAGGTGGAGAACCAGCAGAAGACATGGCTCCAGCCAACAACAAGGGATTTATTGTGGTGCTGTGGGCTTTGAGGTGATGTCCATCGAGATGACATCCACTCATGACAACCAGCTATGGGGTGTGGGAGAGGAGCAAGGATGACATCAAGTCTATAAATCTCCCTCCACCACAGCTGCTGTAGAGGAAAAGCAGCCAAGGGACTCATCTGCCTGGAAGTGCTCCAGGCCAGATTGGATGGAGCTTGGTCTAGTGGAAGGTGCCCCTGCCCACAGCAGGGGAACTGGAACAAGATGATCTTGAAGGTCCCTTCAACACAAACCCTTCTATGATCTGCATGTAAATGACCAGTGGAGACCACTCATACCCTTACCCTGCAGGCCATCACTTGCTTCCAAGGCATTGGATTATTGCCCCAACACAGAAAGAACCACAAATTTTGAAAAGCAATTTCTGCTGGTGGAGAAAAGCAGCGAAAGCCAAACCATCCCAGCAGGAGGATCTCAAACCCTGATGGGGCTGAAGGAGCCCGCAGCATCTCAAGCCCACAAAGCAGCCACTGAGGAAAATTCAAAAACTGGTTTTGGTCTCACCAGGAAGGAAAGGAAAAGAGATGCTCAAATTCAGGAAGTACAGGCAGAGAGGCAGCGAGTGCCCCTGGGGATAGCAGGACCTCCAGAATATTTTCTGCACACATTCTTTATATTCTGTGCTCAAATGTCTCACAAACAGGACTAAGATGCACAGCTCTATTTCTGAGATTATACTTAAATTTTAATTAATTTTTAAAAGGATGGCAAGCACAGTGCAGTAGGAAAAGAAAAGGCCAATGAGAGAAGAGCAACCTGAAGTCCTCAGAGCCTGTGGGATATCTTTATATATGAAGGGAAACAAAGGTACACCTGAACAATGTGCAAAGAAATAGAAATAAAAAAAAAGAAAATAAAAAAGCAGACCTTGACTTCCATGCAGAGGGAAGAGAATCTTTACAATTAATTTGCAAGTATTCCCCTAAGAAGAAAAAAAAAACCCAACCCACCAGAATTCCAGTCTCTTGACTGCCCTATGTTTGGGACAAAGGAGAAAAAGCCAGAAAAGTTGTGGATGTCCCATCCCTGGTAGTGTTCAAAGCCAGTGGGGATGGCGTTTGGAGCAACCAGGGATACTGGAAGGTGCCCCTGCCCATGGCAGGGAGTTGGAAATAGGTCCCTTCCAACCCTAACCATTCTAGGATCCTATGAAACCCACCTGCTTCAGCTCTGAGGATAATCAGGAGGAAAATATCTGTAATGAGACTCTCAGTTTGCTTTTTCACATTCAAAGGTGTCCTGTTTTACACAAATACTGCAATCCTGTTTTCACCACTTGCTAAGACGTCTCTCCAAGGGGCCGGTTTGGGCACTTGGCTAGGACAGAATCCATGACATTTTTAGAAAAACAGCCCATAGCTATGAAACCTCCTGATGGTGCACCATCAAAACTTAGGAGGGCTTTGGAAAGCACACAGCTGTTCTGTAAGACAGAAATGTCAAAAAGCTTTGGACAGCATATTCAGGCTTCCACACCCACATTTTGCCACCTACTACCATCTTTGAGCACTTGCTGCTAATGGAAGCTGAAGGTCCTTGACACTGAGAAACTGAAACTCTAACATGCAGTAGCCTCAACACAATTTAAGCACCGCTATTTTAATTATTTTAGAGTTTTACCATATTTATCATTAGTAAAAGTAAATTTAGTAAAATGACTTGATTTTTCACCATCGCTGCAGCTCTGCATAGCTTTAAAACCTGCATGGGATGGTCTGGAAGAGGATATGGAGCATCAGTAAGTTGGACAAACTTCCCTGATCACAGCTATGAGTATTCACCATGGCCTCATCCTGCCCACATCAATCCCACAGCACCCTTAGCAGAGAAAATACTAAAATTTTAAATTGTTTAAAACAAAGGCCAAAAATACAGAACATAAAAGCAAAACAAAATCACATCCAGTATTATTATATAGATTTGAATTTTATATATATGGTTTTATGCACTATATTATAGAAATTAGTTCTTAATTTAATAATATACATACATTTTATAATATACATATTTTTTGTACTTTTTCACTGAGCATCCACAGCTTGCAGCAGAATATTTGATGGGACCGACATTTGGGTCACCCCAGCAGCAACAGGCACTCGGATAAGGGAGCAGCTGGAGATTACCAGGCACACAACAGAAGACACCAACACATTTGGGGAAGGTAAAGCACATCTCAAGCTATCTAACACTATGTCTAAAATTGTAAAAAACAGGTATTTTAGAAATTAGGAGGTTCTCATGAGAGCCTAGAAAGCAAATAGCATCACAAGGGATCATAAATCAATTGTTTTTGTGGGGAAAAATAGTGAAAAGCTGTATTAAGGTTTAGCTCTTGATTCAGTTTGCAAGAAGGAAAATCTGAAGGCCTGCAGCTTCCAACAAGAATTTCTGTCACGTACAGGGTGATATGAAACAAGGTGTTACCCAGCACTGCTCCCGCAGCCTCATCAACCTCCCCCATCTCCAGATGCATGGCAGCATTTTTATCTCCAAAATTAGAAGAACTTGGAGCACGGTGAACATCTCCATGCTGGGACACGGGATGCTGCAAAGCATTTGCTAAAAATTCAGCTTAAAGCTAATTGCAATCACCTACAGTGAGTTGCAACCACTGCTCCCTCTGATCCTTAACATTCCCCATCCCTGGAGTGTCCACAGCCAGGTTGGATGGAGCTCTGAGCAGCCTGGTCTGACAGAAGGTGTCCCTGCCCATGGCAGGGGTTGGAATGAGATGATCCTGAAGGCCTCTTCCAACCCAAACTGTTTTAGGATTCAATGAATCTAAAACTGAAGTGACTATTCCACAACTTGGAGACCCAGTGAGATATCATCCAAAACTTCCCTAAACAGCCCAAGAGAATTTTGTTGCTCTAAGACACCCCAAAACTGGGGCCCACGAGGTGGGCAGGCAGCACCATTGCATGAGGACTGTGGTCACACTCATGAGATGTCATGTATCGGTAAATCATAGAATGACAGACTGGTTTGGGTTGGAAGGGACCTTAAAAATCATCTCATTCCAAACCCCTGCCATGGGCAGGGACACTTTCCACTAGACCAGGTTGCTCATCTTCTTCAGCTTAAAGACATTTCCCCTTGTCCTGTCACAAAAAACAAGGGAATTTCAAAGTGGGGGAAGAAAGATGAAGAAAAACAGCATTCCCGGCTGTGCATGGGACTTTTCACAAAGTAGCCATTAATAGCAAGTTTGGGAGCTCCCTCGTACCATATTTGAGTCTCTGGCATCTCGTAACAGCCAAGAAACGGGTTAATCCAAAAATCTGGGTCATAACACCTCCAAATCTGCCTGTTTTTTCACATGTAGAAAAATAAGAGAGGCACCTCCCTCCTCCACGCAGAAGCATCAGAAGAAGATTCATTATAAATGGAAAAAAAAGCAACAGGTTTCAGCAATGAGCATGATCAAAGTCTCTCGTGGAAAAAGAAAATGTTTTATTTTACAGAAATAAGAACTATGGCAACAGCTCTGGAATAAAATCCTACAGCACGGCTGTGTCCTGCACTCCTTTACTCCATGCACCAGATGATGGAGGAGTCCTACAAGGGGAAAAAAAATACATGGCCAAGTTATTCAAGACTACAAAGACAATAAATTACGCAGAGAGGAGAAGGAGGACTAATAAAGTCCTTAATAACCTCAAAAAATCTTATTTTTGTAATGCCTGGCTTTGCAGCAGAGGGGACAGCAGAGCAAGAACAAAACAAATGTTTCACAATGAAGACCATCAAACATTTTGCAGTTATTTTCTGCTTTTATTTAATGAAGAGATGACAGCAAGAGTGAAGAAATCATCACCTAACCAACATCAGTATTTATTTCCAAAAAAAAAGGAATTTTACAAAAAAAAACCAAAAAAGTGTAAGTATAGGTATTTGATTTCATTCAAGGAGAAGCTGGAAAATATTTTCCAGATTTTGCTTACAGCATCCCAGCAGATGAACTGCCAACACACCTAAACAGCCCTTGGGAGAGTTTTCCCCCACAGCTCTGCATCCCAGAAAAAAAAAAAAAACCTGAAAAACATCTGCTGATACACCACTTCTTATTTTTTTGTACCAATCTTCAGGACATATTTAAAAAGCAACTGATTATCAGTGCAATCTTTGCTTTTCTAATGGACACACAAAATGGACATAAAAAAAAGATAATCCATCCTGCCTCTCTTTTATTTTAGTTAAATGCTATTTTTTCATCCTCAGAAACACTGCAGAGATGTGCCCATGCACTGCAACAAAGAGATGGCACCTGCCTACTGAATTTCCTGACTAGTGACACTTCGAAGAAAAAGAGTTTTAAATAGAAACCTCCCTGCAAGTGTTAAATCAGATTAATTTAACTCTTGCGTTATTTTAATCTTAGTCGCCACCATTTGCAAGGCGACCAGAAAAAAAAAAAAATAGGGAGTAAGATTCTTATCTTGACCATATTCTTTGGGAAATACTGTGTATTATTAAAAAACACAAATATCCTTTCTGACAGCAAAATACAGACAATTCTGGCTCTTTTGCAGTAGGAAAAGAGCACCAATATTTTAAGAAGCTTTCTGTGCACTCAACATCAAGTGAAGGGCAGAGCTTTCCCCCAGCCTTGCAGTGCCCACTGCCGCCACCAAAAACACTAACACCAGTTTGGGGCCACACTTGAATCTGCACAGGGCAAAAACTGTTCTGCAAAATACAATGCACTTTGAAAGCTTGGTGATGCTGCTGAGGAAGAAGTTTTGCAGCATTTTCCCCACAAACATCATCATCACTCTGATATTCCAGTTGGGAGTTAGATTCATGCTTAAATAGCTGGATTAAATTTAGACTGAGTGGATCATGTCATAAGAAAACACACACATTCTAATGGTCAGGAATCATAGAATACCTTGGGCTGGAAGGGGCATTAAAGATCACCCAGTTCCAGCCCCCCTTCCATGGGCAGGGACACCTTCCACTGTCCCGGGTTGCTCCATGCCCCATACAAACTGACCTTGAACACTTCCAGGGATAGCACAGCCAGAGCTTCTCTGAAAAACCTGTGCCAGGGCCTCCTCACCTTCACAATAAGGATTTTTTTCTAATATTGAATCCAAACCTGCCCTCTGTCAGTGAGAAGCCATTCCTCCCTGTTGTATCACTCCAGGCCCTTGTCCAAAGTCCCCCTCCAGTTCTCTTGGAGCCCCTTTAGGCACTAAAGAGCCTGGAGCCTTCTCTTTTCCAGGCTGAACATCCCAGCTCTCCCAGCCTGGCTCCAGAGCAGAGGAACTCCATCCCTCTGATCTCCTTGGTGCCTCCTCTGTACTTGCTCCAACAGCTCCAGGTCCTTCCTGTGCTGGGGAGCCCAGAGCTGGAGGCAGCTCTGCAGGTGGGGTCTCACCTGAGAGGGGCAGAATCCCCCCCCCTCAGCTGCTGCCTGCCAGCTTTGGATGAGCCCAGGACATGTTTGGATTTCTGGGCTCCAAGTGCACGTGGCTTGGTCATGTCCAGCCTCTCATCCACCAGCACCTCCAAGTCCTTCTCCCCAGGGTTCCCTCCAATCTGTTCATCCCCCAGCCCAGACACCAGAGGTCAAAACACATGACCCAAGCACGCCCTGGGTGGAAAGATCCACCCATCCACCCACCCATCCATCCTCACTGGGATTAAACCTGGATCAAGTCCTTTCCAGTGCAAGCAAGCCTTTGCTCTGACAATGACGACTCCAACCCTAAATAAAACAGAGGCTCATCCTGCCCACCTAAAACCCTCAGGTGTCACCAATTTCCAGTCCTCTGAAGCACCAGCAACCCTTGGAAGTCCCATAAAAACCCAAGTGAAAGCCACCCTGCTCACCCCACTGCACAAAGTAGGTGAACTGTAGGAAGGAGGATAATGAAGATGGAAAAAGTAAATTAAAAGTTTTCAACACTTCATTCCACTTCCATTGAGCAGAATGTGTTTATGGTACAGGCAGGGAATCGAAAGTATTATTTTTATCTTGATATTATTTACCCTTTCACACTTGCTATTTAAATATTCCTGAAATCCCAGAAGAACCAACAATTCAAAATACCATTTTATATATATATATATATACATGTATTTATAAGGAAGAGGAAGCACAGACTCATTCATTTTCAGCTTCCCTTTTTTTTTTTTTTCTTTTCAATTACATTTTAAGTGCTGTAATATCAATGTCCAAATTTATCAAGACACAGAATATTTATTTCTCCTCTACTCCCAGCAAAGATTCTCCAGGCCCAGAGCAGGAAGGGAGACGTGGTCACACCAGAGGATTTTGTGATGAGGAGTAAATGATGAGAGGTTTAAAATGTTTTAAATAAAAAAAAAAATAGATAAATAAAGAGAGCTTTGAGAAAATGAATGAGGTTGCTTGCACAAGAGAAGATGGGAATAAAATATTGTAATATTAAAATCTCTGTTCTACCGATCTCTTTAGCCAATCTCAATAATTTAAAGAATCACGAAACACTTTGGGTAGGAAGGGACCTTTAGGTTCATCCAGTTCCAACCTCTGCCATGGACAGGGACACCTTCCACTATCCCATGCTGCTCCAAGTCCCACCCAATCTGACCTTGAACAGTTTCAGGGATGAGGCATCCACAGCTTCTCTGGGCAACCTGGTTCATTGCCTCACCACCCTATAACTCTTGCTTTAGACACAAGAACAGGAGGAAACAGGGATGGAATCTGAATCGGAAGCCTGGATCAAGGAGGGCATGAGGCTGCACTGATCAGCCCCTCCCATGTCCATCAACGAACGCTGCATTAGTGGTCAAGCTAATTTTTAGTTGCACTAATAAACAAAAGCAAACCAGGAAGGTGGGAGGCCTTGGAGAGCACAAGAAGGGTGATTTGTTGCATGCATGACCACTGGAAAGTGGGAATCAGCACACTTAACACCCTAGAAGAAGTCCAGAAACCAGCCTGAAGATGAGAGGGAAAGGGATGCTGCAGCTGGCAAAGATGGCAGAGCAGAAAGGCAACAAGGAGTCAGACAGCAATGCCCTGACACATCAGGGATTTAAAAACCTGAATTTGCATCAACACAAAGAAAAGGGAATTTCCAGAAAGGCATGAGGTGATAGGACAAGGGGGAATGTCATTGAGCTAAATGAGTGTAGATTTAGATTGGGTTTTAGGAAGTAATTCTTCACTGGCAGAGTGGTGAGGCCCTGGCACAGGCTGACCAGAGAAGTGTTCCAGTGGATGGGGTTTGGAGCAGCCTGGGACAGTAGAAGGTGTCCTTGCCCATGGCAGAGGGGTGGAACTGGATGGTGTTTAAGGTCCTTTCCAACCCAACCCATTCTATGATTAAGACTCCAGAAAACATCCAGAGTTCAGCCTGGAGATGAGATGGAAAAGGACATCATAGCTGGAGAAAACAGCTGAGCAGGAGAGCATCAAGAGGTCAGACAGCAGCTGGCCTGAGTCAGTGGTGATTTAAAGACCAGAAACACCTGCAGGGACACCTAGACCACAGCAGAGCCCAGCAGGGCAGGATGGGG
Organism: Pseudopodoces humilis; assembly: GCF_049639895.1. NCBI lineage: Eukaryota > Metazoa > Chordata > Aves > Passeriformes > Paridae > Pseudopodoces > Pseudopodoces humilis. Next base: position 2,379,501 of record NC_142200.1, on the reverse strand, counting down.
CCCTGTACATTCACAGTCCCACTGCAAAGAGAAAAACCAGCCTGGAAAAAGGGAAAAATGCTTGATAAAGTATAAACCTTATTGCTAAACAAAACAAACAAAAAAAAAAGGTGGGGGAAAACCCTCATATTTTAATCAATCCTTCCCACTCCACAGCACACAGCTAGTAAAAATTTAGGATTCAGTCTGCTGAATCCTAAATCCTTTGTGCAGAATGTAGCACAAAGCAAAACTTAAGGCCGCCACCCCACGCAAGGGTTTGCAAACAAACACCTCGTTGTTCCTGCAGCACTCCCAGACACAAGGATGCACCTCAAGCTCCAAAATGTCACAGAAAACTTCAAATGCTAACAAGCAGAGGGTTTTGCAAGGCGTATTCAGCATGCTGGTGGCAGAATGAAACATACTTTTAGCTTTCCAAACCCTCTGCTTTTTTGATATGCACACAAAGACACTGAACAGTTCCATGGGAACACGAGGTTTCCCCAGCAAAGTCCACTCCGGCGCCAGATGCCGGAGGTTAATTGTACCCCACAGCTCGGGGGAGCTTTTATTAAAAGCTTCAAACCACAAACACTTTTCCAAGTACAAAAGCAACCAAAAAAAAGTTTCTGCAGTCAGCCGAGGGCCACTGCAGTAAGCAGCGCTTTGTACGAATAAAAATGGTTTTATTTCTTCTCCCTGTACTTCCAAATCCATCCCACTGCCTCAAACTCCCAAATTAGCCTGGAAGGGGGGGAAAAATAATAAATAAACAACATCATGCCCTCTGTGAGGTTAAAATTGAGCCAAAACCTGGCAGGTAACAACCCAGGAGCAGTTGCCAATGTTGTCATTGCGCTGGAAACCAATAAATCAAGGTTTCTCCATGAGCAGCTGTGGGACGGTGACAAACTGGGTGCAGGGACATCCCATCCTGGTGACATGGGACACAGGCGTGCTCCACAGCACCCTCACACATGTGTCCCTCCCTGCTCACAGCCCTGGGCAAGGCCAGCCCTGTCCCCAAATCACTCATTACACGCATAAAACGCTGTGGAACAGCAGCCACAGTCCCCAGTTTTCATCTACAGACCCTGTGCTAGCCCTGTCCCTATGTCACACACCCACCACAGCTTGTGCCAGCCCTGCTCTGTCCCCATGTCACACACACACTTCTTGTGCCAGCCCTGCTCTGTCCCCATGTCACACACACCCCCTGTGACAGGCCCTGTCCCCATGTCACACACACACCCCCTGTGCCAGTCCAGCTCTGTCCCCATGTCACACACACCCCCTGTGCCAGTCCAGCTCTGTCCCCATGCCACACACACACCTCCTGTGCCAGCCCAGCTCTGTCCCCATGTCAAATACACCCCCTGTGCCAGGCCCTGTCCCCATGCCACACACACACCCCGTGCCAGGCCCTGTCCCTATGTCACAGACACAAGCCCTGTGCCAGACTAGCCCTGTCCCCATGTCACACACACACCCGCTGTGCCAGACTAGCCCTGTCCCCATGTCACACTCACACCCCCCGTGCCAGGCCCTGTTCCCATGTCACCGTGTTACACACCCCTGTGCCAGGCCAGCCCTGTCCCCACGCCACACACACATCTGTCCCCGTGTCACGCACACCCAGGCCAGCCTGTCCCCATGTCACACACACGCAAAGGGCCAGCCCAGCCCTATCCCCATGTACACACTCGCCCCCACCCAACCTGTGCCAGGCCAATCCTGTCCTTATGTCGCACACCCATACAAAGTGCCAGGCCATCCCTGCCCCCATGTCACACGCACACACCTGTCCCCATGCCATACAAACCCCCAGTGGCAGGTCAGCCCCGTCCCCGTGTCACACAGACTCAGTGCCACCCCTGTCCCCAGGCTCCCAGCCCGTGTCACCCCCCTGGCCCCTCAGCAGGACCGGCGCGCGCCGCTCACCTGCCGCCGCCCGCCCGTCACCGCCGGCACCCAAACATCACGTGACCGCCGCGGCCCCGCCCACCGCGACCAGCTGTCCCTCCCCCCCCATCGTTGTAGTTCTTATGCCTCAGATGCCTCCGGGCGCTTTCCCCTCTATGGACTACAACTCCCAGAGTGCACCGCGACGCGGCGTCCCGTCCCATTCACCCGGCAACCAATCAGCAGAGGGGACGGCCCGAGGGGGCCCCGCCCACCTGCCCTCAGCACCACCCTCTTCAGGGCGCGGTCCGAGGCCGCCCCTCAGGAGCCGCTCCCTGCCTGGCGCCGCTCCGGGGGATGGTCCCTGCTCCACGCCCCTCTCATCCTCGCTGTCCCCCTCACCTTCCCCCTCACCTTCCCCCTCACCTTCCCCCTCACCTTCCCCCTCACCTTCCCCCTCACCTTCCCCCTCACCTTCCCCCTCCTTGGTCGGGAACCCCAGGAACGGCTGAGGGAGCTGGGGGTGTTTATTCTGAAAAAAGGGGTCGCAGGGGGCACCTCATCACTGTACAACTCTCTGACAGGAGAGTGTAGCCAGGAGGGAGGTTGATCCCAAATAACAAGATAGCGTAAAAGCAAACTAACCACCTCGAGTTCCATCAGGGGATATTCAAGCTGGATATTAGGAAAAATTCTTCACTGGAAGGCTGGTTAAGCATTGTAAAAGACAAGTAGTGGGTTCACCTTTCCCTGGAAATGCCCAAATAAAGTGTAGAAGTAGCATTTGGGGACAGGGTTTAGTGGTGGATTTGGCAATACTGGGTTAATGGTTGGACCAAGTGATCTTTCAGGTCTTTTCCAACTTTAATGATACCATGATTCTCTGACAGGACAGGTCACAAAGTGCCCTCCTTTGTAGGCACACAGTGCCCATGGCACTGCTCACAGAAATAAATGAATAAACCCCACCAACTCACTGCTACTAAAGCCACTAATTCTCTCCTAACCACCACAAATTGCAGGCCGAGACTGGAGGTTCACCCAGCCAAAGTGCTTTGATAGAGCAGTCTGGAGTACAGCTGTACCTGTGAGGAGTTTGCTTTTTATTTGCCAAGTGGCAGCAGCTTTACGTGGTGGCTGGCTTGCAAAAGGAGTTATAAAGAGGGTTTTCTTGATAGGGCCTTTAACCAACAATTCATTTTAACAAGGGACTGACAAGCCAGCTGCTTGTTCAGAAATGGAGTTCTGCACCAGTAGCCCTGCTAAAAAAAGCTTTAAAAGGGCTGAGGGGCCACCTGAGCCACCATAAACTTGAGGGTTTTACAGCACCGAACTGCTATTGGAGCAGTTTCCTCCATCTTTTGCTGCATTGATAATCATTTATTTCTGTGGACTCTGAGGAAAATCCCTTAGGAAAAGGGACATAAAAATATACTGATAACGAAATACAGCTGTCTGCTTGTCGTCTGCAAAATCCTCTGACTCCAGCTACATGTGCAATGCCCTGTGTCTTACTGGGTGGGTATTTTTTGGTGAGGGAGGAAGAGTGAATTAATCCTGCAAGATCCATAGATTACGTTTCAAAAACCACTGTGAAAATTTTGTAGTAATTTTCAGTACAAATCATATTTACCTCCAGCATGAGCCTCACGAAAGTAAATAAGAAAAGAAATATATAAACACGTGCCAATATAAAACAGCCCAAGTATTCCAAGGGACAGCAATCATAAAAATTACAGTGGGATAAATCTCATATGACTGGTTTGGTTTGCAGGCTGCATCTTGCTGGTTTTGCATTTTGGAGCTAGAGAAATACTGCTTAATCAATATGTGCGTTATTCATACAATAATAATGCTGCACATTTTTGTGGGACATTTTTCTTCTGAGGAATTTGAGCTGTTGCAAACCTTATTGTGTGCAGCAGGGCTGGTCCTTGTTATTAACAGCTGCTTATTGATCTGTAACAGCTTTTAGAAAGAGCGAGGGTAGTTTTTTGGCATGGTGGGGAAGTCAGATCTTTTACATAAGCAAGGCAAGGTGTGGTGCGTCATTAAGATGTTGCTTTCTCTGAATTTAGGGGGAAAAAACCCAAATAATTAACAGCTTTGTTCCATCCCACAGTGATAACATCTATAAATCTGAAAAATATACAGTCAGCTGTATAGAAACCAAAAGCTCCAGGGGCCAAAATTTTATTAAAACAGCTTAATCTTCATGTTTCTCATCTTTTAGTGGGAGGTGGTTGCCCATTTGCCAGCTGCTGTGTGGTGTTTCCCAAGGCGGAAGCAGCGATTTCGTTCCACATGAACAAAACTCCTGGAGGACAGACCCATGTACCTGGAGGGGTTTGGCAAATGTGACTTGGGGGTGAAGTTGTCAGGGGGTTTCTGCTTTGGAAAACTGCCCTGATTCCTCTGTGAAGATTAAATGGAGGATCTCTAACGGAATTTAAATAAACTTTATTTAAATAAATATTTTTTTTAAAAAAAAGCTGTGATGCTTTTGCCTCATCCCTGCTGGGATGATTACCCACTTAGGCTGTCTGTGTCTTTAGGGAATTTCTTCCATTGCTTGGAGGGAGTTTCCTTTTGGCTCACAGGTTTATTTTGTGAATCATCTTAAATCATAACCTCTTAATAGCTGGGCTATTGAAGTATTTATGGAAAGGTAATCCAATTGTCCCCTTGGTTACTTTTCCCCTAAACTTCGTGGATTTGACATCACTGTAACAATTTGTATTACACACTATTACATCCTTACAAATAACTCAGTGGGATACTACAGGACTTTGTCTACAAAGTAGGAGAACCCAGACAAAAAACTTGAATTAAATAAAGTGGGGGGTTTAGGTTATAATTTGGATTATGTTCTTAACATCAGGTATATAATCTAAGGTGCTATTTACTTCTCTCCAGTTTTGGATTGACTGGAAGTGTTGATAAATTCAGGAAGAGTGAGGTAACTAAAAAATACTTTACAAGAAAGTGTCAGTGAGTGCCTAATTTATCCCATTAGGAGACAGATGTAAACATGGCAGCAAAACCATCACAGAAGAAAAAAGCAACTTATCATTGCAATCATGTGAAGGAGAAAGCTTGGATATTTGTCTGAAGTATGTACAAATAAATTCCTCCAGATTTTAAAATGTTCTAGGAATTATTTATTTAGGGTAGTTTTACATTTGGGCTTAAGGAGTCTCCACTTAAAGGAACAAACAAACAAAAATCCAAATAAACAAAAATCCCCACCCCAAACAAACAAACCCCCCAAAACAGCAATAAAAAGTAAACAAACAAAACAGACAAACAAAAACCCAAACAAAACCCCACAAAATTTCTTTTCAGAAGTTTCTTTCTTTGTTTGGTCCAGTTTCTTTCCAAATTTAAATAAGAAATTATCCCCCCCCCCCCTTTCCTTCCCAGATTCCAACCTTCTTTTACTATTTTTTTTCTGGTCTTTTCAATTATTAGGCTGGGCTCGTAGCTTTCCTGTAGACTGCTGGAAAAAATAAAGCTGTTTTTTCTAGCAATACTCAGCTTTTCAATGCTGAATTAATTGATCAATCACACAGTTGGAAAAACATTTTTTCTTTGATAAAAATTCTGTTTTTCACTCAAATGCCTTACACACCAAACCAGTCAACTGCAAGGAGCACCACAACAAACACAAGTCAGCCTGAATGCTTCAGAAAACCGAGGCTGGCTCTTATTTCCTATTTGCAGACATTCATCCTGTGACCTAAGATTCCCTGAAAACAGCACAGCTCTGAGAGCTTATCACAGCACATCCGTATGTTGTTACCTGTGAGCAATTTAATAAAAAATATATTATAGCAACAATAAAAGGAGTCTGGAAAAAGCCAGCTAATCCCTGAACAACCTTATTTCAGTCTATTTAAAGTCCAAGAGAGACTTGAATTCCAGGACCAAGAAAAATCTGGCATAAAACAGATGTTTTCATCAAGTGCTGCAGTGGCAGCAATACGTGTCCCAAGCTAGTGACTACCTGGCAGGTCTGGTACATCCCAAGGAGGAATCACGAGCCATAAAGGAATGATTTCCAGTACTTTGTGCATTCCTGCATCAGTTACATCTGGTTATTGCTGCAATAGCTGTGGATTTTAGTGGCATTTCACCTGGATTTATCTGAGCGTTGCTGCATTTGACCCTTCCTTTTCTGGAGACATCTGACAGTATCTGAATTAGGAAAATAAAAGCCACGAGCCAGTATAAAAAAAACTTTGTCTCGGAGGCAGTGATAAGTCAATCACCTCATCAATAAAGCGTGTCCAATACTCTCAGTAATCCCAGTGATCAGTTTTGCTTATGGAAGCTGGAGATATTAAATCGAGCTCGGAGCAGGGATGACAAGTGGCAATTGAAAGTGATGTTGACAGAGCTAAAGGAGCCCATGCTGAGAGCAACAGATGTAACACAACGGTGAGGCAACAGGGCTAAACCGGGCTGGTGGCGAGGAAAACTCAGAGGTCAGAACAAATCCCTCACTCCACTTAACTCCATGACAAAACACTGGTGATCTTTCCCTCGGTTCAGCAGCGCTGCACCTGGAAAATCAGGAGGAAAAATTGGAGGGCGCAGAGGAGCCGTGGCCCAGGAGGTGCAAGTACGAGGGATGCAAGGAAAGCACTGCAAAGAGTGAATTGAGGGAGAGTTCAGCTCTGAAAATCTCAGTGTCTCCTCCTTCCCTATGAAAGTTCTGCCCCAAGGCTGGGTTGGAAGTGCCTTTGAGCAAGCTGGTCTAGGGGGAGGTGTCCCTACCCATGGAAGAGGGGATGGAATGGGATAATCTTAAATTCCCTTTCAACCCAAACCATTCTGGGGCATCTAAAGGCATCAAAGTATCCTGAGCATAGCTGAAAATCTCATTTTTATGTTGCACTTGTGAAATAATGAGCCTGAAAAAGGAACCCCTGGAATATAAGTGGCTGTATAGAAAAATAAGAAAATGGAAAAAAAAAATAGAAAATACAAAATAAGAAAAACACCTGGATTTAAACCATCTAATTCTGGTTTAATTCATCATCTGGTTTTAAGGCTGAATTCCCTCTATCAGAGTCAAGTTTCTATTTGGTTACTGTTATTAAAGCTGCAGTTACTACCACTCATTAGTAAGGAATTGTTCTTCCCACCTCTGCTCTCATCCAGTTAATATTTTTTTTCCCCACAAATTACACATTTTAACATTTTCTATACATTTGTACTACATAATTTGGCACTTAAGGACATGGTTTAGTGATGAACTTGGCAATCCTGGCTCCATGCTTGGACTCGATGACCTTGGAGGTCTTTTCCTACCTTAATGATTCTGTGATTTTATGATTCTATACATCTCTCACAACAGATTATAACTCTGTTCAAACTGCAAATGCACTGCAGAATCATTTTTAAATGTCTCACTGGTCTGAGACATGTGAGAAAATCTTCCATTTCCTAAAGAAAAATTTTTAAATGCCCAAAGACAAAAACAAAATTTTGGGGATTCAATGCCAAAAGCAAAAGTGTTTTTTCCATTGTTCTTAAGGACCTAGCAGAGCTTATGTTGAAACTTCTGTCCACACTATAAGTCAGTGAAAGAAACCCCAAAAAAACAACAGCAAGAAAGATCCAAGATCTAGACAATGCAATTATGAACAGAGATTGAAAGAGGTGAGCTTGGTGAATCTAGAAAATTGAAGCTCTGGGGAAATGGGAATAACTTCTCTGATACATGAAGCCTTACTGCAAAAAGAAACAGAAAAACTGTTCTCCATGCCCACTGAGGATAGGTCAAGAAACCATTGGCTCAAATGGGCTTGGATTGATGGGAGAAGATTTAATTTAGATTAAAAAGGTTGAGGTTTAGATTAAGGTTTGTAAAGCACTTGTACAAACTACCTGTGAAGGCCTGGAATTTTGTCTGCTGGAAGTTTTCAAAACCAGATTGAATCACAAATCATCGGTGGAAGTGTTTTGGTTTTTTTTGATGGTTGAGATGATTTGGGGATGAACCAAACAGCCTCCTGAAGCCTCTGTATTCTGTGGGGACAATCTATTCTGTTGGACAACCGATTCCCTTTTCAGTGGGTTGGATAGATTAAGCCCCTCAGAATTTCAAACCCATTCTGTTTAAAATAAACACTTTTAAAATATCAGTGTTGCTTTAGACCCACATACATCTGACCCATTTTCTCCCCTCACCAAAAGTGGGTGCCAAAAGAACACAGGAGAGATCCTTATGACCACTCTGCCAGTCTCCAACTACTTTCAGTTCTGAGATGTCCTGGCCCTGTTGCGATCCTTGCTGATCCTTTCTTCCATCTCCCACCCAGATTTAAGCTCATAAAAATGTCCATTTATGTTTTTCATGACTGACACCTGCTCCATTAAGAACCTTCTTTGTTTTATTTTAATTTCTGTTACCTTCATTTAAAAACACAAGTCCTTGAACTAGAAGAAAACAAATTGTTACTCCCACTCTTTGCTTCCTGCATTCAAAAGATTATTTATATCACTCGAGACCAGATAAGAGGATGATCTTATCCCAAGGCTGCATATTTCCTTTAAATACCTTTTGTTAAACCTTTTTTTGACATACAAAATAATTTTATTTCCTGGGTTATTGACACCATGTTAACCCATTAAAAAATCCCAAGAATTCTTTAAGGTATAGTTAACCAGAAGTGAAACCTTTTTACCTTCCTTCATCAAAGTGTCAGATAATTTGTCTGGTTCAGATGTCAGGTTTGTAAGTTTGCAGTTCCCTGGATCTGTCCTGGATCCTCTCCAGTCTTCATATACCAGGGAGACTTTAAGTGAAACATTGCACATTCTTGTTAATAATTCAGATATTTAATTTTTTATTTGCTCTAAAACTCTTGGGTAAATATATCCAGCCCTGCTGTTTTCTCTGTGGTTATTCTGTCTTTCTAATCCAAGCTGGGTTTTTTTTCAGGCAGGCTCTTTCCTGAATCCTCTCAAAGTGGGTCTGGGATGTTTATCACCTCTGTTTCTTCCATATTTCTTTCTTATTTCTAATATCACTTTTACCCTCCTGTTCAACCACACTTGCTCAATTTTTTCTCCAAGACAAAACCAGCAGCATGCCAGTGGCTTGTTTCCTACTCAACACCCTGAACATACTGTCAACATCTATAAGGATTTAATTCTTTTAACTTCCTTTTTTACTTGTTCTTTAAGATATTTTTTTCTACCCAGTCCTGCTGCTGGATTTGATCAGAGCTTTGGTGGATGCTCAGCCCCTTTGCTCCCATTGGGATGTTGATGCAAGGCACATCATGGAATTTGTGCAGAATGCTGACTTCACAATGAGATTTTGATCTAGATTTTTATAGCGGTGCAGGGGTTGTGTATCTTCTGGGATCAGCCACCAGCTGCTTCTTCAGACTCAGATGTGACCTTTGTTCAGTCTCCATGGAGGGAGCTGAAATCACCCAGAATGCTGGTGCATGAGAAGCCATGTCCCAGGCTGCAGCAGAAGTGTGGCTGGTGTGTCAACAGACAGGATTCTGCCCCTATACCCCACTCTGGTGGGACCCTACCTAGACTTCTGTTTCCAGCTCTTGGAACCCTGAGACAAGAAGGATGCAGACCTGTTGGAACAAGTCCAGAGGAGGAGATGAAGATGCCCAGAGAACTGGAGCATCTCTGCTATAGAGGCAGGTTGAGAGAACTGGGATTGTTTAGCCCAAGTGAGTAAAGAAACCTCTGGTGAGACTTTAGAGCCCTTTCCAGTACCTAAAGAGAGCTCATAGGAAAGACTTTTCACCAGGGCCTATTGTGATAGAATCTTTTAAACTAAGAGATGAGACATTTAGACTGGATTTTTGGAAGCAATTCTTCCCATGAAGGTCAGGAGGCCCTGGCACAGGTTGCCCAGAGAAGCTGTGGCTGCCCCATCCCTGGAAGTGCTCAAAGCCATGTTGGATGTGGCTTGGAGCAACCTGGAATAGTAGAAGATAGTCCTTGTCCATGTCAAAGAGGGTGAATGAGATCTTTAATGTCCCTCACAATCCAACCCATTCTATTTTATCATTCCACTTCCTGCCATTCCTACCTTGGTTTTTTACATCAGTCAGTACAGGTGTGTAGGAAGGTCTGTTGGCCCAAAGGTGCATTGCTCCACCTCAGCCTGGAGTTTCAGTTCATAGAGGTTCTTGTTGATGTTCCTCTCTCCTGCCAGCATCTGGTTTAATTGATACAGTGTCCCTTTGAATGTTTTCCCTCCACCAAGTTTTTGATCCATGTATTTCCATCTCCTCATTCAGGCTCAGAAAAGCCATCACCTGCATTTCTGAGGTTTCCAGCATTTGCATAGTAAAACGCCTACTGCCACATTAACTCCTGTCTTGACAACCTTTTCAAATGTCAAACTTTTTGTTTTCCGTTTTCTGTTTGAGTATTTACTCACCATGACCTATTCTTCATTGAGAGGTACCTACGTTTGTATCTTCATCTTTAGAAATGTCATCCCAAACCATATGCTCTGTTTTGGCTTCCCTCACTCCCCACTCTAAAAGCCTCCCTGATTTTAAGTGACCATGTCTCAGGTGAACTCTATCTCTCCTCTACTGGATTTTGACACTCTACACATGTCATATGAGCCTGAAATTGTCTTTCATTCACACTCTGCCTCTCCAGTCTCTCTGGATCTGCAAGAGATAAGGAGGTGCTTCAGAGAGCATCACCTTCCTTTTGGTTTCTAATTTTTGTTTCCACACACAGGACCTCCCCTACCTGTGTCATGGATGCCCCTTTGGGCTATGACCACAGGCTGCTCATCATGTGTCTCTTCTAATCTTCCATCTACCTCTGTGTCTCCTAATGATAAATGGCATCATCTTATATTTCTTAATACCTTTAATAAAAGGTAACCACTTTCCTGATAGATCCTCCAAGCATCTTAATTTTGCTGTCCTCTTGCAAATGGTCTTAATATCTCATTGCTAGGGATTTCTGTGTGATTTCTCTGGAGGAAGTGGAGAAAAAAATATTGTATGGTAGTGAAAACAAGAACCTTTCAATGTGATTTAAACTTTGTAATGACCTGGAAAAGAGACAAGGTAAGGGAGATTTGAGGATATTCCACTGCAAAGCCCAAGAACATATGCTTTAATTAAATTTAGCAGCCTAAATCAGCTCCTCCCCTCCCATCTGAATGGCTGGCAGATAGTCTGTGACCAGGAAAATATGCTTTCCTTTGCCCTTATTTATGTTGCTAAAATTCCTCCTAAAATTTCTCAGTGTCATGACTGCATATAGCAATAGTGGGAGCAAGAAATCAGACAACAAGATATCACCCAGACCCACACGAAGCACTTTGGCTAACAAGGTGATTGTAGTACAGGTTGCCAATACTGACTGGATCTCTGGTGGCTTTCTAGCACTGGATATGAGATCCAAATGAAGAAATTTTAGCAATTATGTCCTGTTTCATGAAGAAGGTTGGGATGGTTACTCTGCAAAACTGTCTGAGAAAAGATTTCTTAGGTGTCTTTAATGCACCTGTGTCCATAAATGCCAGTGCTTTTCATATTTGAACTATTGGAACTGTATAATGTTTAATGCTGGACGGAACTGTGACATCCCATCCTTAAGGGAAAGGCAGCACTCAAAATTTGTAGATGCTCGTGGGCAAACAGTACAACAATAGTCAGACAAAATTTACCAAGTTTTATACATAAATTGGACACTTGGTGTGGAAATTGATATTAGTTACTCCCTGGTGTCCTGTGTAGGTGCTGACAGTGGGTTCTGGATAAATGGGTAGAGTGGAAGAGAAGAGGGAGGGAGGGAGGGAGGGGATAAATCACCAGTCCTGACTCCAGCACTGATCCAGTTGATGGGGTGTCCACAGTCCTGAGGTGCCCATGCACCCTGGCTTCATGGAGGTACATTTTTATAGGTAAATTTCCCCCATATTAGAGATAAATTTCTCACTTTCTATGCAAATTCGTTTTCATCCACAGCCTGTTCTTCTAGACCTGTTGGGAAAGGGGTCCAAGATTCTGGGATCTTGGATGGTCTTGGCCCTGCCGTACACCAATTCTCAACCTCATTCCTGTGCCTGGGCTTTGTTGAGTTGTGCTGACCTCTAGGACCCAGAACAAGGATGTTTTTCCCCAAAAGTGCTGTCCTACCTTCATACAGCCCCTTCTTCCAGCCACAGCAACCCTTGGCTGGCTCCACTGCTCTTCAGCTATTTGTGTTTGAAGGACAAACATCAGCCCCCTTTATCTTCTAGGCTTCTGCACACACTTTAAAGAACATCTCATTTCCATGGGCAGGGACACCTTCCACAAGACCAGATTACTCAGATTACTCAGAGCCCCATCCAGCCTGACCTTAAACAGCCCCAGAGAGAGGGAGTCCAGGGATGGGAAGTATTAAATATTTACATATCTAAATTTTTCTCCAGTGCATATCCAGAGGCACTGCTCTCTCTAGAGAGCTGAGAAGTTCCTTCTCAGCATTTCATGAGATTCAAGACTGATTCTCTTCTCCAACATCCTAGGGAAGCTCATCTCAGAAGCATGTTCTGGGTGCATGTAATGATCACCAGTGACACAGTCCTGACTGTCTGGCAATGCAGCATCTGTCCTTTTTGCAGTATAATAGAGATTATCTTCCTTGCTTAGGAAGTGGGTGGTTTGGACTCAAGTCTCACAGGTTGGGAAGTTTCCAACCCACCATTCCCATGTCCTAGAAAAATGTGCTAATCATGCAGCTGGGTTAAAGCTGCTTTCTATCCTGCTAGGCAAAGCTGTGCTTTTGTGTGGAAAAAGGACCCTAAAGCTCCATAAAGCCAATGAAGGAACAGCCAAAAAAGCGACATGGCATTGCAGCTCATGAAAGAGGGGATCCTAGGCAACCTCTTGGGGGAGAGCGTCAATAGGGTGTAAAAATATGCTGCAGAGGACCTTTAAGGTTAAACAAAACACTCATGTCTAATGTGATAAAGAAGAGGGAATTTGCTTGAATTTCCCTAATCCTCACATGGAAGAGCTTTTTCCTAGAGGGTGTCCATTGAAATAATAGAGGTTACCTCCCTCGGTGGATGGCCTTTGTAATGTTGTTGAGCCTCATCCCTGCTCTCAAACAGATTACCCAGGGATTGGAAAATTACTTTGCCTTTCTTCTTAAAAATGAGCTTTTGCTAACTATTGTAGTGAGCTACAGCTGTATGTTTCAGAGGAGGGGTTTTATCACTGATTCTTTTCAGCCTGAGCATCCTTTTTCTAAAAGGAAATAAATGCTGAGTGCAAATAGAGCCTGCTCTCATTAGGACAGCTTTGTTCTTTGTGTTGTGTGAGTGGGAGAGATGAGCACAGGTCTGTGAAGTGCTTCTGCCTGGAGAGGACTCACAGCATGTTACACCTGGGTCTGTGCTGCGGTGTCTGGGCATCTTTAGTGCCTCGTCCCCACCTTCAGTACATTTACTTCCTTAAAATATCCTGGTTATTCAGCCATTTCAAAGCTGTCATTGATGGCAGACCTCCAAGGAAGAGGCTGGATGGCGCAAAAGAGGCATCACAAGGTAAAGCTCTCTCTGCCTCAGAGCTGAACAGATGTTCCAGTTTGTGGCCAGAAGGACGCTGCATTATAGGGAATCCCTGGATCCCGAATTAGTTAAAGTTCCCTCTATCTAAAGCAGCGTGGCCAGCTGGTTGAGGGAGGTGATTCTCCCTCTCTGCTCTGCTGAGACCCCACCTGGAGCACTTTGTGGTGGTGGGCTGACCCTGGGTGGGCACCAGGTGCCCACCAAAGTCCCTCTGTCACTCCCTTTCTTTCAGGGGAGAGATAATACAATTACTCATGCTTTGAGATAAGGTCAGGAAAAAAACACTCGCCAATCACCATCATGGGCAAAACAGACTCAACTTGGCAAAAACTAATTTAATTTCTTACCAATGAAATCACAGTACGATAATGAGGAAAAACCCCAAATCTTAAAAACACCTTTTCCCCCACCCCTCCAGGCTCTGGGGTGACCTTAGAGCACCCTTCAGTAGCTAAGGGAGCTCCAAAAGGGCTGGAGAGGCATTTTTGAACAAGGGCATGGAGTGCCAGGTCAAGGGGAAATGGCTTCCCACTTTCAGAGGGCAGGGTTAGATGGGATATTTGGAAGAAACTCTTCCCTGTGAGGGTGGTGAGGCCCTGGCACACCACAGCTGTGGCTGTCCCATCCCTGGAAATGTTCAAGGCTTGGCTGGATGGGGATTTAGTAACCAGGCCTAGTGGAATGTCTCCCTGACCATGGCAGGGGGTTGGAACTAGAGGATCTTTAAGGTCCCTTCCAACCCAAACTATTCCATAATCACTTGCAGTCAGTAGTGTTGGTTTTTCAAGCAAGGCAAACACCCTAGTTCAGAAGCCAGCACGGTGGCCCCTCCTTGGCCACTCGGACCATTCTACCCACAAGACATCAATGTGATGGATGGCGAAGCAATGGCGTTTATTGCAGGGGAATTTGACGTTTTATAACCTAGAGGTCATTGTGTTACTCCCATCTGCTCACGTCACACTTAGGTGCTATTGGCTAATTACAGAAGGCTTTACTATCCTAAAGACAGGGGTTTTTTCTACCTTTCTGTTACATCCCGAAATCTTCTGCATCGCTATACCCTAGACTGCAACACAGTAGAACAGATGAAGATAGTTAGGAAAGGACCTTTTAGTCTTAGTCTTAGGCTGAGTGACAAGCTGAAGAGTTTTATTCTTCCTGCTTAAATTTTACCAAGAATTCAAATCATGACATAACTCATTAAGACAACACATCACAAATTTTACACAGCAATTGCTGTTATGCTGTTGGATAGCACCTCCACCCTGGAGCAGAATTGGTTCACCTCAGTCCTGGGTCAGCTGCATTCCAATCCTGATCCAGAGTTAATGTGAAATCAATGAAAGAACTTCTCCTGAGTCAATAATCCCTGGATCAATTTCCTATGTCAGTTCACAAAGTGCTTTTGAATAATATATCCTGAAGGCTTTATATAAAATCTAAATTAGTGTTTTCATTTACTTGCATATCATCAGAATAAAACTTTTTTTGGAAATTGTTTTACTTAGTTATTTATCTGTTTGGAGATTGGAGCTGAAGTCTATTGATCAGCCTGATTAAAGAATGTGAAATCAGAGTAAGGCTGGCACTCTAATTTTAATGAGTTAGTGTATTCTTTTTATTTTTCTCAGACAGATTTGATAAAATGAGATACAAATCTACACACCTGCAGGCCATTGAGATAATACAAAGCTGGGTTAGAGAAATGGAGAGAGAATACCTGCATTCATCAGCATGATAAATGCAAAAAGGGATAATGATTAATTCTGGAAAATGTTTTTCATAGTCCACTAACTTAAGATATTAATGAATTGGTGCTTGAATGAGCCAGACCTCTTAATCTTAAAGTTATATAATTTCAAACACAACAGAATTAAATGTGAGCCACTTAATCCATTTATTGGGAGTATGGAATATCACAGAATCATAGAATATGCTGAGTTGAAAGGAGCATTGTGTCCAGCTCCTGGCCCTGCACAGAACACCACAACTCCCACCATGTGCCTGGGAGTGTTTTAAACACCCCTGACTTAGTGTTCTGCGTTACACTCTGATCTCAGTGTGTGCAGCTGGTCCTGCTCCTTCCATTTCCCAGCTGGCCCTGGCTGCACATTCCTGTGCCTTCCCACGTTTGGCTGAGCAGTTCTGTAGGTGGGGGGCAGCAGAAAGGATGGGAATCACTTCCAGCAGCAGCCTGGAGCTGGACCAAGTAAGAGTGACATGAAAGCTGAACTCTGAATGGCAGCATAGCCCCGTGTGGTTATGAAAACCTCAATGATTAGGAAATCCCATGTGGTGCAGTGGTAACTTATTTCAGAAAAAATAAAAAATGATACGTTCATAAATACATTCAGAAGTAAAACAATATTATAAGCAAAAACAGAGATTTTTTTTTTCTTTTCATCTTCAAGGGATTTCCTGCTACTGAAATAATTCATTGGCAATGAAGATGGTGAAGGGTCTGGAGGTGAAGCCATATGAACAGTGGCTCAGGTCACTTGGTTTGTTCAGCAGGAACAGGGCCAGAAGGAATGACCTGAAGTTGAGTCAGAGGAGATTGAGGTTGGATTTCAGGAAAAAATTCTTCATCCAGGAGGTGGTTAGGCACTGGAACAGGCTCCCCAAAGAAGAGGTCACAGCCCCAAGCCCAAGAGAGTTTAAGAAGCATTTGGACAATGCTCTGAGGAACAGGGTGGGATTCTTGGGGTGTCCTGTGCAGGGCCAGGAGCTGGACTTGATGATCCTTGTGTGTCCCTTCTAACTCAGGATATTCTGTGATTCTACTGTAAACATTTGAGTAAGACTTTTGAAATCTAAGGGGTAATATACTGGGAGAGGATGGAGGTGTGTCCTTTAGGCAACAATTTCAAGGGTCAGCAACCTGTATCCTGCCAGGTAAAAAAAAAAAAAAGAAAACAAACAAAAACCACCACAGTTGTTTTGCAACCTGTGTTTTGCAAAGATGAGATTAATTAGGTTTCTCAAAAGGGAAACTGCTTCTACTGAAGTCACCTTAATAGAGAAGCGGGATTAAGCAGAGATCTTACAAAGAGCAAAAAGCTCAGAAGAGGAAACTGCATTTTAGAGCTCAGAAGTACAGGGATAGCACAAGCATTCCTAAAAGTTAATTCAGGTTAATCCTCACAAGGAAAATTAAAACTTGGAGCAAGGATTCTTCAGCACTTAAACATGAAACCAGAAAGAAAACGTGGAATAAGAAATACAGGGCAGACATTGAAGATAATGGAAATATGACCCTGCAGTTTAAGGTCTACTTCAGCTCTGTTTTCTGTAAGGACTCTGCTGTGGAACCTGCTAAGAAAAGACAAGATGATTAATGGGAAGAAGACTGTGGACATGGAAATTTCTATTACCAAAGTGGAAACAAAACTCTCTAAACTAGTTTCATTTAGCCAGGGAGAAGGGAGGAGATACAGAGCTGGGTAATCAGCATCCTTGATATTTGAAAGAGCTGGCTCAGGAAATCAGTGCTCCATCTCAAAGCTCTTTAATAAATGTATGAATTTGGGGGTGGCTCCATCTGTGTGTCAAATAATAAATATAGTGTCCATATATGAGTGCAGAAAAGCAACCACCCAGACCCAGAAATGTGCAAGCTTTAGAATAAATCTTCCCGAAAACAAAAATGAATGAATAATTAAAGAAAAGGAACGACCAAAGGAGGTGAAAATAAATCAAGATGGGAGGAAATACAGATTTATCAAAGGCTGTTTGTGTCTGATATCTTTCCTTAAAAAGGATAACCAATTCTTATGGATGAGAAAAATGCTTTAGACATAATCCACTTAGACTTCAATGAATATCAATATTGTGCCACATGGGATATTATTAACTGGAGAAAATGTGGATCATTTCCAAAATACTAATGTGGTAAGTAACTACTAAAGAGAACAGACCTGAAATTCTGAAGAGAGGAGGACTTGTAGTTTGTAGGGCAGTTTTTAGCAGAGTTTCACAATGCTCTGTCTTCAGACTAATCTTATTTAATGTTGCCATTGGTGACCCTGCCTTAAAAAATAGAGCTTTACTAATGACTTTTGTAGACAGCACAAAGCTGGGAGGTACAGGCAATTCAGGAGAGGATTGGTGTATTAGTGAGGTGAATTGGATGGAGAACTGAAAAATATAATGGGACAAAGAGTAAGGTCGTGTGTGGGGGGATTAATAACAAGAGAATCAGATCTAAAGCTGGAGCAGTGGAAAATGAGAGAGTAAAAAGGGCATGTTGTGTTTGCTGATCACAGAATGATACAGCCCTGGAAAAGCAAACATCCCAGGACTGCCTCAGCTGAGGGGCTCTCAGGAGAGGTCTTTGGAGAGACTGAAATGAGGCCTCTCACAGGATACAAAATCCTTGGCTCCCACAAACAACAAATGTGACTTCAAGACGGTCCTGAAGGATCAATCACCAGTGACAGGGAGAGGTTATGAGGTAGGAAAACCATGGAGTGTTTGTGTTTTATACAGCTTGGGATAGGGGCAGCTCAGATGGAATAATATGAATATTCTTTAATATAAGTGAACTCCAGGAACAAAGGAGGATTCTTTAAGCAGAGGGAGAGCTGTGATTATAGAGCCATATAATGATAGAAAGGCTCGGGTTGGAAATTATGTTGAAGTGCCAAACCCCATCCATGGGCAGGGATGCCACTCACAGATCAGGATGCTCAGAGCCCTTACACAAGAATGCTGCAATAGTGATGCAAGAATAAATTGTTATATATTGGACATGGATTAATTTATTCTGGGAAGTCTTAAGAATTAAGATGGAAGGATCTGGGACAGTGTCCTAATGCCAATAATGGAAACAAAAGACCTTACCTACAGGTAGATTTATGAGGCAGAAACTGGAAGATATCACCAGCTGTTGTACAGAATGGGTTTTCATTGCCCAGAAGAAAGCCTGGGTACTCTGAGCTCAGCTGTGTCACCTTCAGTCCCAAGCTTGGGTAATGCTGCAGTGATAGTTATGTGTCTCTGACAGAATCACAGAATCAAAGAATATCCTGAGTTGTAAGGGACCCACAAAAATCATTGAGTCCAGCCCCTGTTCCTACACAGGACAGCCCAAGAATCCCACCCTGTTCCTGAGAGCTTTGTCCAAAATATTTCCTCAACTCTGGCAGACTTGGGGCCTTTTTGTTGCTCTCTGTTGCAAGGTGCAAACCCATCTTAGATGAGTCTCAAGTGAGACTTTGAGGTCTGCTGCTGGTTCCTGGCATGAAGGGTTTTTCTTCCCACCTTTAGGTGAAGGAGATACATGAGGTTAAATGAGCTGAGCCATGCTCTCAGGGTGAATAATTTTCTGTACGGAGAAACTTGGGAGCCCAGAGTGCTTCTTGTTTTAGTTTAACCACTACCATCAGGCCAAAAATGAGCAAGGATGAATCAAAGCCACTCGGGAGGAAAACAACTTGGGTGTCATGGTTGATGAGAATCTCCACATGACCTGTCAATTGTGCACCTGCAGCGCAGAAAGCCAGCCCTGGCCTGGGCTGCTTCCAAAGCAGTGTGGGCAGCACGTGAAGGGAGAATCCTGTCCCTGTACTGTTCTCTCCTGAGACCACACCTGGAGCACGGCATCCAGGCCTGGGGTCCACAATGAGATGGATGTGGATCTGCTGGGGCAAGTCCAGAGGAGGTCATGAGGGCTAGGGCAGCTCTGCTGTGAAGACAGGCTGAGAGATTTGGAGTTGTTCAGTCTGGAGAAGATTCCAGGCAGACCTTGGAGCTCTGTCTGGTATTTAATGGGACTACAAGAAAGTTTGAGAGGGATTTTTCACAAGAGCATGTGTGAACAACAGGACAAGGAGGAATGTCTTTACAATAAAGGAGAGCAGATATAGATTTAAGGAATAAATTCATCCCTGGGACAGTGGTGAGGGCCTGGCAGAGCTTGCCCAGAGAATATGGGGCTACCCCTTCCCTGAAAGTGTCCAAGGCCAGGTTGGATGGGCCTTAGATCAATCTGGGATAGTGGAAGGTGTCCCTGCCCACGGCAGGGGGTGAGGGGCTGGACCCACATGACCTTTAATGTCCCTCCCCACCCAAACCATCCCATGATTTTATCATTAATGGCCAGACTAAGCCAATGTAAGGAAGGAGAAAAAAAATCTCGCTTTTGTACTGGGTATTTCTTCCTTCTGGGCTGAGACCAAACATTACAGGACTGCAGTTGCAACTGGAGGACATTTCTGCATCAAGAGGGAAAGACATGTCCTTATTGAGCTGTCCTTTCACAGCTCCTCTGAGTAAATGTTTCAGCAGAACACGAAGTTTCTCCGTAAAAGGCCAGCCTGCTGTACTTGCACAAAACCATTTCCATGCTCACTCACACCTTGTATCCAGAGGAAATGTTCAGAACCAGGCAGGACACCTTACTCAGCAGTGACATTGCTCTCTGGTTCTTGTAAAGGATAATTTACATGGTTTACTGAGTGAGTGAAATACAATAGAAGGTTAAATGTCTCACCTAGAACCAAATACAACCTCCTCATTGCCCTCCTGAAATTACAAAAATCCCTGCAATGATAAGGGGAAAACTCATTTCTTTAAGGCTCTGAGAGTTCGCTCAACAGTAAAATGTAACAATAACAGAGAATTTTATAAAAGAAACTTCTTTTCCTCTTTTATTATATATTATTATATATTATATATAATATTTATATATTTAACTGACCTCTTTTAGGTCATTTAAATATATGCCTCCTTACATTGCAGTGTCTTATCCACATCAAAGATGTAGATAAAGATTCCACAGGTTAGTTAAGAGCAATGTGTTGTTCCTTGCTCCTGACAGTTCATCCCAGTCAAGGAGTCCTCCTTGTCTGGGATCAGCTGTGAGAGAGCAAGGAGGAGGCTTTCCTGTGTTACAGAGATCAAAGTGTCACTTTTTGACTCATTTTAACGAGCACTCTGCCGTGTTACCAGAGGCATCTTCAGGGGAATTATCTCTCTTGTAGCTTCTGCAAGCTGGGTGCTGCCAGGTCACTGTGACCTGACAGACACAGCCACGGGGGAGTGAAGTGGGAGAGTGACAGCACAGTTATCCTGGGAGGATCTGAGAAGGGTTTATGGAGCAGTCAGAAAATCAGGATGTATTTTTAACACGGACTGCGAAAAAGGAAAATGCTAAAAGGAAAGATAATAAATTTAACTTCTCTATTTAGAAATTATAATTTTTTTTTATTTTTTTTTTTCAGAAGCCCACACTCAAGTGACAGTTGGTGATAATAAAGTCTGCCTGTATTTGGGACATGTCACATGGAAAGAAGTGATCCACTGAACAGTTGGGCTGGAAACAATGAGGAATATCAGCCCTTGTTTGGAGAAAAAGGTTTGTGGAGGAGAAAAACGTCATAACTCCCTTGTATTCCCATAGTGACGGGAGAGGACAGCCCTTGCTGGTATCCATGGTGTGTGTAAACAAGGAACATTCTCACGAAAAGCCTGACAGCCACTATCAGAGAGTTTTAGTAATTTAAAGGGAATGATAGAAATTCAAAAGTGATTCAAAAACTGTCCTCACATCTATATTTATTCTCATTTTGGTGAGTCAAGCAGAGGAATGCTCTTTGATGGGAGGACTTGAAGAGCTCAACTCTCTTTTGCACTGGTTCATCTCCAGGGTGGCACCTGGTTGCAAGCCAAGAATTCCCTGCAGAAGAGGAGAAATAAGAGCAGAGGGTAGGGAGGGGACCAAGACCAACACAGGACTGAGATTTAGTGAAGAAACAGAGGGATCTGGTGAGGAAAGGGGGGATTTTTCCATTCGTAGCATCAGGTATAATTCAAACATGATGCTGCAGCAGAATTGAGATTAACACAAAACATGACTGTGCCCTTGGTAACTTTGAACTGATCATTGGAAGGCAGTGATGGATTCTTAAATTTAAATCATTAAAATGAAGCCAAATCAAAGCAGCTTCTGAGAATCCATTCAGAGAATGCCCGCTTATTGTGCCAAGAGTAGTCTGCATGCCAGAGCTCTAAATAAACAGTCTAAATATACAGGTTCATAAATCTTGTGTGAGAAATTAAAACAAGGGAAAGGACAATGATTTATTATATGTTTGCTGGAAAGCTTAAAACTTCATCTTTCATTATAATAACAGTGTCCTCGTGCTCCGTAAGGGGGCAGAAGTGCTTGACTTCAATTGTGCTTTTTTTTTTGTATTTTTGTAATTATAAGGTGAGTAGAAAGTTTTCTCAGAAGAGCAATCTTATCAGTTCCACTTTTAGGTGGAACATTAAAAGTTCAAAGCTCAGTCCAAGTTCCCCAAAAAGAAACCAACCTCTTGGACTTGCAATACAGCTCTTGTTTCTGGGAAAGGATTTAGTGGGAATTGCCATAAAAATTGGGAGAAGCATCTGAGAGCTCAGGTGACTGATGGACATCACGTAAGTGTTGCTTCTTATTAAGAGTTAATCATGGAATCATAGAATGGTTGGGGTTGGAAGGGACCTTAAAGAGCATCCAGTTCCAATCCCCTGCCATGGGTTTCTGCTAGACCAGGTTGCTCCAAGCCTCATCCAACCTGTCCTAGAACTCCTCCAGGGATGGGGCAGCCACAGCTTCTCTGTGCCAGGGCCTCACCACTCTCACAGGGAAGAACTTCTTCCTAGTATCTGATCTAAACTTACCCTCTTTCAGTTTAAAGCCATTAGTGAAGCCATTAATGAATGAACAGGAATTTTATACCAGATGCAGATACACCGCAATTTATTAAAAAGACATTTTATGGATAACTCCTAAAAATGTGGTGTTTTTTATTTTTTCTTTTTTCTTTTTTCTCTTTTCTTTTTTTTTTTTTTTTTATCCCTCCCTTGTAGTACCTCCATGACCTGCAGACCTGAGTAACCCCACTGCTGTGTGCTGTGTGGAGAGAAGGGGGTTAAATCCCTACATCTCTGTGAAGCACAGCCTTGCTGTCCTCTGCAGTGAACTAGGGCTTGTCATCTCTGAGTTTGGGATGTACACTTCTTATTTTCCAACTCTGTCACTTTTCATGATCTTTATCTCCCTAAAACTTTCATGATCCAGATGTTCCCTGCTGGCTTAGGTGGCTGTGCTGGAAACCATCCCCACTTGGTGCTGCCTGATGCCTGTGACACAAATCTGTGTCCAGTAATCAGAGGAAGCAAATGGTATCTGCAGAACATAGCTGGATTTAATTAGAAGAATGATAAATATCTCAGGCTTTGGCACACGACATCTCCATCATGGTTCACTGGCTGTACCAACAGCTCCATGAACTGCTATTCCTCCTCTCCATACCTCCAGGCTGACTTTACCTGGATAATAGTACTCACTTTTGAGGCACTTAATAAGAAGAAATATTGTGTCAGGTTGGAGGAAATCAAAGAAAAATTATCTGGGGAAGGAATTTTATTAATGTTGCTCCATGTCAGCATCAGAGAAAAGTTTTAGGAAGACTGTCTTCGGTGCTGTAAATAACATCATGCTAGATTGATAGCTTAAAACACCTGGCACACCTGATCTTTTTCTTTGTTTGTTTGCTTTTCCAGATGGCTGAAGAAAATCTTCATGCCACTCATGGTCAGGTTTTTCTGTCAAGTAGTTTTTCATCTTTCTTTTTTCCTTTTATTTTTTTTTTTTCCTCAAGGTAGGGATGGGATTTGAAAACCTCCCTTCTAAAACTGACCTCCTCTTACATAAATTGTTATAGCTCAAAAAAGACACTGAATACAAGGGGTGGGCTTGAGCCAGCAACCAGAAAAAGGTGTTCAGGACTTTAACTGCAGGATTATATCCTCCTCCGTTTTATCTCAAAGGCAGTACCAAACAGGATGTTCTAGAAAAGATGCCTGTCTTGGAAAAAAAAAAAAAAATTGTCTTCTATTTTTGTCCTCAACATTTTCTTTTATTCCCCTAAGGATTTCTTCTAAACCTGGATTGCTAAGAAAAAATCCTCATTTCCTTTCATTCCAGCTTCCCTGAACCCACTGTGTGACAAGGATTCTGTTGGCACAGGGGCAGTAAATGCAGGCACAGCTGGGTTTGGCAGTGGCAGGATGAGGTTGTAGTTGGCTTTTCCCCATTGAAGTCCTTCAAATGGGCAAAGCAACAACTTTTTCTCCCATGGGTTTTAGGCTGCCTCATTGGTCTAGAAGTAGAAATGGACCTGGGCTGCAGTACTAACTCTACTTTCCACCCAAATTTTGCTGCTGCCAAGAAGGGAACCTTAAAATTTGGACCACACAGACTGATATTCCTGCCTCAGTAGAGGTGTGGACCTGATCATCAAAATACAGAATAATTCCTTGCATTAACTGATCTGATGGCCCAGATGACTGTTCCATTTCACATGGGACCCATCAAAGACCACAGGTCATTGGCTTAATAACTCCTGTGCGTCCCTCAGCAAAGAAGACTTTTCTCAAGGCAAAAATATCTCTACACATAGACCTTGACAGGCAGACACGGGAGGAGGCTCAGAATTCCCATCCCACTCACTGAGCACAGAGGGCACTGGGAGATTTCATGGTGGGCAGTGGGCAGTGTCTGTCCCTGGGCTGGAGAACTCTGACCACATCCCATCTTTGCTTTGCTTCCGCGCTGGAGAGGGGCAAAGAATTTCCTCAAGACTCTTGAGCTAATCAGATGGGACAACTTGAATTTTTGGGAGTTTAGGGGCTCTTTTCTCCACAGTCTCAGACTAATTTCCCTGTTCCCCAGGGAAGTGGTCATGACATTAAGTCTCCCAGAGTTCAAGAACTGTTTGTACAACACTCTCAGGCCCATGGTGGGGTTCTTGGGGCTGTCCTGGTCAGGGCCAGGAGCTGGACTTGATGACCCTTGTGTGTCCCTTCCAGCTCAGTTAGGCCAGTGAGATGGAATTATCTTCTCTTTCCTTAGAGGTGATTTCTAGGAGTTAAGCCTCAGAATTCCCTGGAGGTCAGTATGCCTTTTTTTGCTCCTTTCACTGGATAATGGAAAAGCCACAGACTTCAGTAAGCTGATGAATTTCAGCAGTGGCTGAAAAGGCACAGTACAAATACAGAGTCCACAGGTACTGAAAAACCTCTGGAGAATAACAGTGAAAATGAGAAGAGGATGTGAAAACAACATGTGAAGAGAAAGTGAAACAGTTGGATTTGTTTAGCCTAGAAAAGAGAAACCTAAAGGAAGCCAGGTGTGTGTTCTTCCAACAAAGGAGAGGGCGGCTATGGAGATCAATAGTTCTGTGCCCTTGGTGACTAAAACAACACAAAGCCTGTTCCACTTCCAGCAAAGAAAAGAAATTAAATGCCATAAAAGAAAATGAAGAGTGAATGTTGTCTGGAGAGGCTGTGAAAACCCCTTGGATATTTACCAGGATACCCAAGGCAAACAAGCTGTGGAGTGGTGTAGGTGTCCTTGATTCTGCCTTGGTGCAGATGATTGGGTTAGGACAGAGGTTCATGATCCGGAGACAAAGAATGTACCTGAGAGGGTGAGAAGCCCCAGAAAATTACTTTCAGCCTTGTTTTTTGCTGCTTCTATGCCCAAAGTCTATATTTTTGAAGCTGTAGGAAGAAAAACAAACACACAGTACCTCCTGTCTCCTTTCTTTTAACCAATGCAAACAGCCAGACGAGAACAAAATAATTTTCAAGGGAATTTGGGAAGAAGAGTGAAGCAGAGAGTTTACTCATCTACTCTAGAAAAGAAGGATAGCTCAGTATTAAAAAGTCCAAAAGCTTCGGGAGTTGATGACCTTTAGGGCCATTGCATCCCTTGTACATCCACTTCCAAATAAATATTGCTGGCTGACGCATGCTCTAATAAAAACGGCATATTGCAGTCATTTGCTGGTTGGTTCAGAGCCTTGTCAGCTCATTCACAGCACATTTACTGCCAAATCATTCCTTTAGTCACAGAGCAAGAAATGTTACACACGCTGAGCAAATCTCCCTCATTAGTTTGGGCGGGTTACCACCACTGCAGGCTGGGAGACCTCAGCTTCTGTTTTCAGAGGAGGTCCTGTGACCCACTGCGTGTGTGAGTCACAGCTGTCACATCCAAGGCTCTGCCACGATGGAAAACACAGCCTTGGACTCTCATAAAGCTGATTGTCTACCTCTGAAGATGTCTTACTATCACTGCCCTGGGTCAGTCATACCTGTGCTTTGTTTTGTCTGCATGCAGCAATCCACTGAATGGTCCTTTTTTATTCCTAGAAGTCTTATGGAAGTAATTAAAGTCCTGCTCAACCTCAGTATGGTGTTGGGGTTTGACCCTTTGTAATTGTGATACAGCAGGGAAGCTAAATAAGTATAATTAGTAAAATAAGTAAAGCAGGTAAAATAAATAAGTAAAATAAGTAAAATAAGTAAAATAAGTAAAATAAGTAAAATAAGTAAAATAAGTAAAATAAGTAAAATAAGAGGTAGGGCTGCAACGGCCCCTTGTGACCACCATCCTCAGCCAGGATATGGAACTGTTGAACAGCTCCAGAGGAGGCCACCAAGATGATTAAAGATGAGATGGGGAAGTTCTCCTATGAGGAAAGGCTGAGAGAATTGAGTTTTTCAAACTTGGAAAAGATAAGGCTTTGGAGTACTCAACTGTGTCCTTCCAGTACCTCAAGGAAGCCTGCAAGAAAGATGGAGAAGGATGATTTGCAAGAGCCTGGAGTGACAGGAGAGGGAGGAGTGGCTTTGAACTGACAGAGAGTAGATTTAGATTGGCTATTAGGAAAAAAAAAATCTTCCCTGTGAGGATGCCAAGGCCCTAGAACAGGTTGCCCAGAGAAGCTGTGGATGCTTCATCCCTGGAAGTGTTTAAGCCCAGACTGGAGAGGGCTTGGAACAACCTGGTCTAGTGGAAGTTGTCCCTGCTCATGGCTGGGGGTTTGTAAAAAGATGGCCTTCAAGCTCCCTTCCAAGCCAAACCATTCCATGATTCTGTGATTCTCATGTCTCAGGCTTTACTGTGAGCTCTTGCAGGGGGAAAAGTAATTCAAGTTGCCATTAATACATGAAAAAAAGTTAATGCCTGAAGGGTTTAACCTGTATGAGCTGAGGGCTGGGGTTTAACACTGCACATAAACAGAGGCTTTCCTGCATTAGGCCCCCTTGCAGATATTTGCAACCAGCAAAGCAAAAGCAGAAATTCCCACCAGCTTGCAGAGGCAGAAGCTGCAGATGCAATGTGCTCTTTTTCCTGGGAGACTCTGTCTGTGCTCGAAAATTAAATATACTTGGAAAATTTCCTGTGCCATGAAGGCAACTGGCACCTCCTGAGCTGCCTCTGTGCTAGAAACTTGTTTAGATGCAAAGAGCCAAGTGGGCCTGAACCCTGGAACTCACTGATGCTGGAGTGGGGCCTGGGAGTGATTTGGAGAGCCCCAAAGGCACTCCAAGTGCCTCTCCAAACTTTTGCTGAGAGAGATGGATCATGTTCTGTTGTCTGAGGATGTTCCCAGACAGTTCAATATAGTGTTACACAGCCATCCAAAAATGCTGTCCCAAACTCATCTTCATCTTTACAACTCCAGCAAAGAGAATTTCATGCCAGCTCATGCCATTTCCTGACAATTCATTCACCGTCATCCTCATTTTGGTGGTTTTTAGGTTGTTTCTAACACCCCTCTGTCATCTGAGGTCACCAAATAAAAGGTCGGTCACTTATTTTACAGAATCACAAAATCCTAGAATGGTTTGAGTTGGAAGAGGTCTTAAAGATCATCTATTTCCACCCCCCCTGCCACAGCAATTTCATATCTATACTGTTCAGACAATCTCAAATCAAGAAAAAAAGTATCTTGAGGCTGCAGTGGACAAATGCAGTAAAAGGCAAAGATCTCTTTAGTTTAAGGTTATCCTGTCTTGCCACTGGCCTTGGCTCATATTAATAAGTGTTACCACACCATTCACTCACTTTTGACCCTCCAGTCCAGGTTCTCATTTTCCATGTGAGTTAATCAGTTGCCTGGAAATCCAAAGGAAACTGTATTTATGCTTGAAATTCCTTTTTCTCTTCTTGTTTTTTTTTACAAAATGTTAATCTCTTTGGGGTTTCTAGAAAATTTTAATTTCAGAGAGTGCAGATAGGCATTGATGTACATCAGAGTGACTTATTCAGTGATAAGATAATATCAGTTAAGAAAAAAATCTTGTGAAACACATATTTTCATTTTTCTAACTCACATTGTCTCTCTGCTCGTGCAGTATTTGCTGATCTTAAATGTTATCATCAGATCGATTCCCTCCTGTAAAAACATGGCTTTTTTAGCACCTGACAATATTTTCTATTTCTCATCATGATTATTTCCCACATGGATATCAGCTTTATCTGGGGTGTGATTGCACATTTCTGCCAGGCTCAATGCCTTACACATTAAATTTTCTATTGCCCTGCCTGGATTCGCTCATGGTCGCTTCACTCGGCCGTGGAAATCTTGACCCAGGAAGGACCTGTCCAAATCCAGGTGCTACCACCAGCCACAACACCAACCTGTAGGATCTCTTTTATCCAAAGTGAGGAATTTCCACCCAAATTTGAGATCTGGGATGATTCAAAACGTCACGTTCAGTCCCCGATTACAAGGGGCATTCAAATGAAACTGTTTAGGTTATTTGAGTGGTCTTTTGTACATGGTAGATGTTAAACACCCCTCAGATCAAAGGCTATATTATACATGTTCAGAACAGAATGATTTATGATACCAATGAATTTGCTTCTATTTTAGTTTGTTAAAGGGAATCATAGTTGGCATATGAGCTGGTTTGTTGACAGAAGGAGGAAAAAAAAACATGAAGCCAAGCCAAACCATTCCACCTACAATATTAATTAGCTCCAGTATGAAGAAGTCATTCAGATTTTATGTTTTTTTTTTTCAAATATATATTTATATACTGATTAGAAGAACAAGGACCAAACTACTGTTTATCAGCTCATTTGAGCCAGTTATATTATTAATATACTAAAAGTTTAGATGTTCTGTAATTTAAGTGTTCACATCCTCCATCCTGTTTGTGAATCAGATCCAAACCCCATTGAGCACAGTGGCTTTTATTATAAAAACATTGCCAATTGTCGAGATAAAATCCTGCCTCTTGTGAGATTCAAAACAAAATTATTACATACAAGCCTCAGCTTCTATTGAATAAAATAAAAACAAAACCAGCAATTTTAATTTTGGGGAAAGAGGCTGGGAGGTAGTACCTGAATTAATCTAAAAGCAAAAAAACCCCAGAAGCTGAAAAATGTTTATTTTTGTTGATTTTTTATCAGAGATTTTTAGTCCTGTTGGATTAAAATCAGAAGTGTTTCTGGTCATCCCAGGGTTCCTTGGCGCCTTCCTCTGCAGATCAGTCACTGTAGAAACTTGGCAATGAGTGTAGGTGGTCTGCAAGGCACTCTGGAATATGGCAAAGGACACACAGATGATCTCATCCCATGCCAGTGGAGCCAGGGACTTCCAAACAGAGCAGGAACTGCCAAGACAGACACAAGCAGGGCTGCATCTGGGTGCCTTACTGAGAGGCTCCATGGTTTTCCTGGTGTTTCAAGGGGTCTGTGGGAAGCTGCTGCTGAAGGGGAGTGCTTAAGGAGGTCCCACATCCTCAGAACCCTCCCAAAGAAGTGGTGAACCATGATGATCAAGGCCACAGAGAAGATTGAAGAGAGCATCTCTTGTGTGAGGAAAGGCTGAAAGGATTGGGATTATTCAAATTGGAGATGAGAAGGCTCCAGAGAGACCTCATTGCAGCCTTTTAGTACCTAAAGGGGCTCCAAGAAACCTGGAAAGGGAGTTCTAACAAGGGCATGATAGGACAAAGGGAAATGGCTTTAAGATGAAAGGGAGTAGGTTTAGATTGGATATTAGGAAGAAATTCTTCCCTGTGAGGGTGATGAGGCCCTGGCACAGGTTGCCCAGAGGAGCTGTGGCTGCCCCATCCCTGGAAGTGTCCAAGGACAGGCTGGATGGAGCTTGGAGCAACCTGGGACAGTGGAAGGTGTCCCTGGCCATGGCAGGGGGATGGAATGAGATGGCTTTAAAAGTCCAAACCAAACCATTCCATGAGTCTGTGATTCTATATTTTCAACTATGAAATGCCCCCTGAGGTGGGACTCTTCTGAGAAACATGTGGGTACAAAACATCACACAGGTGGTGAGCTTTCTGCTAGTCTTCTAAAACATACTTGTCCTCTCAGATGATATTTGAGAATAAAATACTTTGTTATAGGTTTAGGGAGACTTTAGTTAGGGAGAAGACATGAACTTGACTAGTTATCCTGTTTTTAAGTGGTTATCCCTCGTTTCTGATTCTAAAGATGGCAAGATTTTCCTTTGTTGGAATAATCATGGAATCACAAAATGGTTTGGGTTGGAAGAAAACTTAAAGATCATCCAGTTCCATGGGCAGGGACACCTTCTATTTCATCCATTTCTTCTTGGTAAGTAAAAGATCAGTTTAATCATCAGCCACATTTTTACAGGACAGAACTGAAGGAGAGTGGCTGTTTATGGCACTTTCAGTGCAAAACCTTCCTTGAGAAACCTTTTAACCAAAGTGAGCCCAAGCCTGGACAAATTAGTTTTAAGAAAAGCCCATTCATGTTGCCCTCAGCAGTTCTGAATTACACACTTGAAATAAAAATAATGGACTTTGCCTGTCAAAATGTGCTATTGCCCCATAAAACTCTGCCTTTTCACTTTTTACTCAAGTAGAGAAATTGCATGCAGGGAAGCAGATCTGTGAAAGGCCCATTAGCAGCTCAGCAGGCAGCAGATGCTCGGCAGAGGTGCAGATCAGTCTCTTTGCAAGGCTGCAGTGAGGTTATCTGTGGGTTGAAGCCTCCAGAGGTGGTGGCAAGTGAGATCTTTCTGATGGGTCCTGTCTCTGGGATCATCCTTCCCTTGCCCAGAAGCTTCTGGGTCTTCACTCCAGAGTGGATGCAACATAAGATGTGTCTGACTCCAGCCTGGATCAGCAGGAACTTCTACATCAAGAAGTGGTCTTGGTTCAAATATCAGAGAAGGTCTGGATAGAATCTCTAGGATGAGCAATTTGAGAAGGGCAGCCAAGCTGGGGAAGGCTCTGGAGCACAAGTCTGGTGAGGAGGAGCTGAAGAAGTTGGGGGTAGGGCTCAGCCTGGAGAAAAAGAGTCTCAGGGGGTCTTTATGGCTCTCTACAACTCCCTGACAAGAGGGTGTAGCCAGGTTGGTCTCTTCTCCCAGGGAACAAGAGACATGATAAGAGGAAATGGCCTCAAGTTGCTCCAGAAGAGATTTAGATAAAATATTGTATTTTTTTTTGTTTGTTTTCTCATGGAAATAGTTGTAAAGTATTGGAACCAGCTGTCCAGGGAAGTGGTGGACTCTTCATCCCTGTATGTGTTAAAAACATGTGTGGATGTGGCCCTTCAGGACACAATTTGTGGTGAACATGGTGATGGTGCTGGGTTCATGTCTGTTCTTGATGATCTTAAAAGTCTTTTCCAACCTTAATGGTTCCATGGTTCTATGACTGAGAAAATTCTCCTTACTTGACCATCACAAATAAGGCAACATGGAAACAAAGCAACTTACAAACGATTTTTGTACAGGGATTAAACACTTTAAATGTTTTCCCTAATGAAGTTGTGAAGAAAATTACACATTCTCACTTTGACAGGAGCAACTTGTGCGCCACAATTGCATCTGTGATCATTCCTATGGGTCATTAGATTGAAAGAACAAATTAAAACGAGTTCTTCTGAAAAATTCACCCATTGTTAAATAATATATCTTGGCAGAATAAAAGCATTGCATGTTTCAAGTGATATGCTAGCTCCATTTTCAATCAAAAGAATCATTAAAGGCTTGGTTGAAAAGGGTGTATTTTCCTCTGTGGCCACTGGTGCTTTAAACCATGGAAATGTTAAAATGCTCCTGGCAGATGCTCATTCCTATACAGTAGAAAGAGAAGTAATCTATTGTCTGCTTAATTACTTTTAATAACAGAGTAAAAATTCATTCTAAATGCTTGAAATTCCAAGACGTGGATTAGAGTAAATTGGCTTCACACCATGTCGTCATTTGCAGATGACAAAGCTCACACTGACTTCCACAGGATGAGTGCTGCTGTTGGTCCTTGGTCATAGGGAAATTTGTAGTAAACAAAATTCTTAGAGATAAAATCTCTTCTTAGACAAGCTGATATTTTTGTGCCACTCACTGTAAAAAAGATATTTTTGAGGGGCTGGAGCATGTCCAGGGAAAGGAATGGAGCTGGGGAAGGGTCTGGAGCACCAGGAGCGGCTGAGGGAGCTGGGAAAGGGGCTCAGCCTGGAGAAAAGGAGGTTCAGGGGGGACCTTCTGGCTCTGCACAGCTCCCTGACAAGAGGGTGGGGCCCGGTGGGAGTCAGGCTCTGCTCCCAAGGAACAAGGCACAGGATGAGAGGAAACAGCTTCAAGTTACTCCAGGGAAGACTTAGACTGGATATTAGGAAGAATGTTTCATTGGAAGAGCTGTAAAAAGATTGGAATAGGCTGCCCAGGGAAGTGGTGGAATGTCCCCTGGAAGTGATCAAAACATGTGCTTGAGTCCATGGTTTAGTGCTGAACACAGTGCTGCTGGGTTGACAGTTGAAACTGATGATTTTAGAGGTCTTTTCCAACCTCAATGATTCTGTGATTCTGTGGCATAACCGAGGAAAAAAGAAAAATAAAGAAACAAAAAAAAACATGGAGTGGGGTGCACAAGTGCACAAAGCCTTCTTCAAATACAGAGTAGAATTAGGAGCCTGCCAAGCTCAATAGAAGGGAGAAAACATTATTCAAAGTTAAATTCATTTACTTTCAACTAATTTTTGGATGAAAAGCTTGTCAGTGGAGCCAGAGTGATGTGGGAAGCAGGACAGATCATAAAGTGGTTGGCATCTCCTGGACATAAGGGAGAGAGTATTCACAATTCATGGGAAATACTCAAGGACGAGTTCTAGAAAATTCCTAAACAGTGAAACTTTTAGAGATAGCAAACAGTATGATATGTCAAGTAAATATTCAACAGCACTATCAGCCACACTTGTAAAATTTATCTCTTAAGTTAGTTTTATGGGAAAACTTTGGTTTTCAAGGCTCTCATCTTCATTTTATTCTCGGATTTCCAGAGAATTTCACAGAAATGTTGCTTGGGGGATACTTGTGGAAGGCATTTAGTGCAGCCTCCTGCCTGAAACAGGGCTGTTGCTAACATTAGATCAAGTCACCAATGACTTCTCCCAGTCAAGTCTTGGCATTTCCATGACCTGTCTAGTGAACAGGTCCAGCACTTTTTTAGTGCAGGTGTTGTTTTGGGGTTTACTGAGGGCCGTGCACTGATAAGACAAGGAAGAATTGCTTTAAGCTGAAGCAGGGTAGGTTTAGATTGGATATTAGGAAGAAATTTTTCCCTTTGAGGGTGGTGCCTCACACTGGCACATGCTGCACAGGAATTCTGTGGCTGCCCTATCCCTGGAAGTGTCCAAGGCCAGGTTGGATGGGGCTTGGAGCAACCTGGGATAGTGGAAGATGTCCCTGCCCATGGCAGGGGGTGGACCACGATGATGTTTAAGGTCCCTTCCAACCCAAACCATTCCATGAGTCTCTTTCTTTAGTGCCATCCTTAAATTTGGTGAGGGTGCAGTGTGTCACCACCCAGGACACTGAGGAGGGGGAAGGATGATATCAGCCCTGGCTGTTCTTGTCATGAGCTGCCTGACAGACACTCAGCCCTTGATCCCTGTCCTTTGAACAAGGTGATCCAGCCAATTTTCAACCTACTTGACAGCCTGTTCTTCCACCGCTTCCTCTGAACGAGAATGCAGTGGGAGGTGATATCTAAAGTCATATTAAGCACAAGACATGACATTTACCAATCTTCCTTCACCCACCAGCCATCCAATTCTGTCAGAGAAGGCAATTAGGGCACTCAATCACACTTTGCCCTTCCTGTTGAACTTTGTGATTTTTCCAGAGAAAGGAATGACTTGGAGTGACTTACACTTTCCAATATTTTCCTCATTACAATATTTATTGTTGTTGTTGCTGTGTTTTACTTACTTTTGATGATTTCTTAGAAGTTTGGCTTTTTTCAGTTATCAGGGATTTCCCATATCACTTAATTTTCAATCACATCAACCAAGTCTTGAATGCTGAACAGGATTTCTTAACAACCTTTCTTCATCCTTCAAAAGGAGTTTAAAATTTACTGAACATATTTCATCATGTGGTCCTTGAAACCAGGGAAACATTTAGACACATCCACAAAATGTGTTTTTTTCATGATTTGCAATACATTTCAATGTGTTTGCCTGCCAAAACTCCTTCTTTTGCATGTTAGGGTAAAGTTGCTTAATTCAATTTTCTTAATTCTTTAAAGAAGATAAAAGTGAGGACTGACTTGCTCACAGTCAATCTTAATGTGTCTTTTGAAATGTGTTAAAAGTCTATCTGAGTTTTATGGTTCAACATTAAAGCTTAGAATTGCACTGAAGTTTAGAGAGAACATAGGAACTAAAAGGAAACAAGAATTATTCTGAAAAACTGGTCATATATTTGTATCTTACATGCAATGACTGTGATAGTCAAACAGGAAATAAATAAAAAAATAAAGTTTTATTCAGCAACATAAACTACTTCTGAAATACCCAATGTTTTTTTTTCATGGAATGCTGTGTTCTTAACCTAATTTACTGATGTTCTTTAAAATAAAAAAAAGAGGTTTGCTGTTTCAGAATGTCATAAAAATTACAAGATAAGTGGAATCAGCAAAAGGAGAGAATGAAATGAAAGATCAAGTGGAGTGTGTTTACATGCCTCAAGAAGCATCCACTCAGAAATTATCACATTTTTTTCTTCAAAGAACCTTTTTTCCCATTTTTATAAATATCATGGAATTTGATTTATTCACATCAGCTACGAAAAGCATCTTTTCTTTGTGCAAGCAAACAAGCTCCTGAACCTGATAAATACATATTTTATTAAAGTTAAATCCATCATCTCTGTAAAAAAAATTGTAATAGATTCTGAAATTAATGTTTTATGAAATATCTTAGAGACCTTTTGTTATTTAGAAAAGTGAAGCTTGTAATAATTCAGTAGTATATTTGAGGACAATATAAGGTTCACCTTAGAGGAAAACACCTGATACTTTAACAGAAGCAGTTTTTCCCTAAAATACCTCTTATAACAAAGCACTGTGGTTTATTCTGTTTGCTTTGCCTGGAGCATTGATTAGAACATGTAATTGCAGACAAGTTTTGCTGAAATTGTTATTCAAAACAGACTCCACAGAAGCTGGGACCAATGGTTCACACACAAGTATGCAAATGAGGAAGGGAAGGTGGTACCTGAGGAGCAGCTCTGTAAAATCATCCAGGTGAGTGCTGTGGGGTTTTTATCGTGCCATGCACGAGTAACAGGAGACAGGACAGGAGGAAATGGCCTCAGGTTGCTCCAGAGAAGGTTTGGATTGGATCTTAAGAAACATTTCTTCCCTGAAAGGGTTGTCAGATGTTAGAACATGCTGCCCAAGCCAGTTGTGGTGTCACCATCCCTAGAGGGTTTTAAAATACGCATGGATGTGGAGCCATGGGTTAGTGGTGGCCTTGGCAGTGCTGGATTAAGGGTTGGACTTGGTGATCTTAAAGGACTTTTCCAATATAAATGATTCTATGATTCCATTTTAGCTCCTTGGAAGCCAAATCATGAGTACTGGGATGATCCTCTGTTACTGAATTGGGCAGGTGCTCTTTGTTCACTGGAGTTTGTGAACGTCAGGTTCTTAAACTAGTGAGAAGAGGATGGAAAGATAAACCCAGGTTTTTTTTATGGGAAAACTCTCCTGGGAAAAAAAAGCTGTGGAGATGAGATGAGATGATGCAGCACTTCAGACACTTCAACTCTCTCTTCAAATACCTGATTCTCCAGAATATAAAATAAAAGCAGGGAACATGAAGGGATAAACAAGTTTGGAGTAGGAATGAGCTGATCAGAAATCCTGGAGAAGGAAAACTCATGGGAAGGGGTTGTTGTGTAACAGGACAGAGTCCTAACAAGAAACAAGCTGCCAACACATGAAAATAAATTATTTTTGTTGTAGGTTGACTTCTGAAGAGTATTCTGTGTCCTAGGAAATATTAATGAATGGTGCTACCATGCTCCCATTTCTTCTGCCTTTTCTCATCTCTTGTCCTGAACAAACTCCCTGCTGTCTCCCCTAACTTTGACTTATACTGGGTTGTCCAAAGGATTTTCAGTCATTTTAAAAATGCTGATTCTTTTTGGAACAGCTCACTTTTTAGGTGACTGGTGTGAAGTATCCTAAATTGGTGCTGGTTTAGGAACATGGGACCTCAAAAGTTATTTACATACTTAGCAATACAATTCTAATTCTTTTCTATACCTAATTTTTTTACCATTGAAGGTTTATCTTAGTAGGTACAAATAAATCCCTTTTTTAACAAACAAGCTCAACTATTTTACTGGATGCCAAGTTGTCTCTAATAGGTAATGGAAAAAAACAGCTCTGGAGCATCTTTTGGGATTTTTTTTACTGGTTAATATTTTCCAGATATTTTTCTGGAAAACAGGTAGGTAAGAGATGCCATAAACAAGCAGTGGCATGCTCAGAAAATAGAAGAGCCGTCCTGATCCTCAGGAATCGCTCATCTGGATTCATGAGGACAGATTGTGCAGACAATTGTAGAATCAAACAGTCCAGTCGAGCAAGGCAGCAGTGACTGGCAATGACAATATTGGAGTAGTGAAGTGGTGCTCACACTGAGATTCATAGAATAGGGTGGAAAAGGGACCTTAAAGATCACCCAGTTTCATCATGTCATGGGCAGGGACACCTTTCACTATCCCAGAATGCTCCAGGCCCTGTCCAGTCTGACCTTGGACACTTCCAGGGATGGAGCAGCCACAGCTTCTCTGGGAAACCTGTGCCAGGGCCTCACCACCCTCACAGAGAAGAATTTCTGCCTAACATCCCACCTAAACCTACATTTTCCCTTCTCCTGTTACTCCAGGTTCTTGTAAAAAGTTCCTCTCCATCTTTTCTGTCAGCTCCCTTCAGGTTCATGAAGGCTGCCATTAGGTCATCTTGAAGCCTTCTCTTTTCCAGGTTGGGCATTCCCAATTCTCTCCCAGCCTTTCTTCACAGCAGAGCTGCTCCATCCTTCTGATCATCTTGGTGCCTTCTCTGGCCTCTTTCCACCTGCTCCAGGTCCTTCCTGTTTAGGCAGCTCTGCAGGTGGGTCTCAAGGGAGCAAAGCAGAGGGGCAGAATCCTCTCCCTTGATCTCCTGCCCACATGGCTTTGGATGCAGCCCAGGATAGCAGAGCTGAAGTTAAGAAAACTTAATAAAAATTATGATTTCCAAGCTGTCTGCAGTATCATAGTGTCCCTCATTTCCTCCCCCAAGTCGTGTTATTATCCTCTGAAGTCAATGTCATCTTCCGCTTCCTCCTTCCCTACCTTCCCCCACCTTCAAAAATGCTGAGACATTGTTTCTGCCAGTATTTCCTGAGATTTACCTGTTTTTATTAACAATTAAATAAAATCCTCTGAAATCCCATTTTTTCTACAGTTGTCATAACTGCCTTCATTAATACTTCTCTTTGTTAGGAGAAGCTGATTTATTTAATTGTATTTGCCAGGAATGTATCTGGAAGAAAAATAAACTGTGAGAAATAGACCTTATCATTCCATGCATGCCTGAATTTCAAACTGATTTTACTGGAAGCTACATTATGGGGACAAAGCTGAGGCACTGTCGTTCTTCTGCACCTCAAAGACACAGCAAACCTTGACAATCCTCCAGGAGAAACTCTGCAGCTTAGCAGTGTGTCCATTGAAATTCAAGGAAAAGCCTTTCCTTTCCTTTCTGGCTTCAAACTTTGGAGTTCACAGGAATGTTAGGCAAGCCTTTTGCTTTGAAATGATCACCTTGGGTAGCCAGACTCAGGCATTCAGCTTTAGCACATAGCTACAGGACATTTGTGCGCTCTGGGAGAAGACCTGAGCAGACTAAAGAAATTAAAGATGATCCCATTGGCTGTCCATTTCTACTCATCAGAAACTGCAAATCCCACTGGAAAACATCTCTCTCTGCTTTAACTTTTAAAAAATACCAAAAAAAAAAAGAGTGGCTGGTCAAGAATGTAAGGCTGTTTGGAGGGATCCCAGCAAGGGCTGATACAAAATAAGGCAGAAGAACTGGCAGCAATCTATCCAGGGTGAATTTCCTCTGGGGTCAACAGGATGCTCTCCAGAAAGAGAGTGGAGTTCAAACATTCCAATTTTTCTCTGGCCAATAAAGAATGCTGGTGATGATGCTGCTGAGTCTTGTGCCACTGAGAGATTTCCATTTTTGTAATAACTGTGGGATAATTGGGAACTGGGAAAGGACAAGCTGCTGACAAATCTGAGCCTGCTGTGTCCTGGGCTGCATCTCAAACCGAGTGCCCAGCAGGTCAAAGGAGGGCAGAATGCCCTTCTATCCTGGGGAAATCCCACCTGGAGCTGGGTCCAGCTCTGGACCCCCCAGGGAAAGACCTGGGCCTGTCCAGAGAGGTCATTAGGATGACAGAGGGATGGAGTGCCTCTGTTCTGGAGACAGGCTGAGAGACTTGGGATTGGTCAGCCTGGAGAAAAGAAGATTCTGGGGAGACCTTGGAGCTCCTTCCATTACTTGAAAAGAGCCAGAAAGGGATTTTTTTTTTTTTTTTTTTGCAAGAGCTTGCAAAAAAAGAGAACAGGGAGGGAATAGCTTTAAGCTGAAAGGGAAAATTTAGATGATGTATTAGGAATATTTCTAATAATAGGAATATTAGGAATATTAAGAACATTAGGAATATTAGGAAGAAATTACTGTATCAGTGGTGGGGCCCTGGCACAGGTTGCCCAGAGAAGCTGTGACTGCTGCATTCTGAAAGTGTCCAAGGCCAGGTTGGACGGGGCTTGGAGAGACCTGGGGCAGTGGAAGGTGTCCCTGCCCATGGCAGGGGGTAGAACTGGATGGGCTTTAAGGTCCCTTGCAAGCCAAACCACACTATGATTGAGGTCTCCAAAAACAAAATCCAAGGTCTTTGGTTTCCCACTCCTCTTCCTCCAACCCTCTCTTTGCACAAACATCCACCTTGGGTGGGCTTTTTCTTCTAGAAAGGAATTTCTGCACTTTTATGGGCAGAGGGTTTGTGCTTAGGAGGGAGAAATGGGTTGTGTTTGCAGCATTACATTGCTTTTAATTCTCATAGGATTTTCTACATGGGAGAACTTCATGGGAGTCTCATCCAGGGTGGAGGATAACACATTCCACACTTAGGAACTGGTCTAGGGCCATACTAAATTTTGACCAGTGGCTGAGGAATATTTGTTCCTGGTTTTCAAATGGGTCTTCAATAGAAAGTCTAAGTCCAAATTTCAAAATCCGCAGAAGGAGAAAGAGGGCTGGGTTTGAAATTGTGATTTGGACCCTTTAAGGATAACTTCCTACAATTCAATTCTGGTTCCTAAAACGCGTCCTGCCAACTTCCTATTATTGAAATCAACATTAATTAACATTTCTTTTACCATGTTCTTTGCATTACCATGACTTTCAGACATGACTTTTATCACTAATATATTTCAAAATTATCATTCTAAACCTTTAAATACCAAAATTAGTCAGTAAGAAGCTGTACCAGAGCCACGCAAAAAGTGATTCACCTGTTTCACCATGACTCAAATAAAAATAGTTCAGAAAAATGGAAAAATAATTTCCAATAACAGTGTTATAAGGGAGAAGGATTCCTGACTAACCCTAGGTGTGGTGTGTCAGTGATGCAGCAA
This sequence comes from Pseudopodoces humilis, assembly GCF_049639895.1. Taxonomy (NCBI): domain Eukaryota; kingdom Metazoa; phylum Chordata; class Aves; order Passeriformes; family Paridae; genus Pseudopodoces; species Pseudopodoces humilis. Next base: position 2,340,204 of record NC_142200.1, on the reverse strand, counting down.
TGACTAAATTCAGTTATTATTTAAAATTGCATCTTAGAGGCTCAGTATTTGCTCAATTTTCTGCCTAACTGACCACCATGTGGGCTTTGTGTTTCTTCCTGGGCCATGTCTACGTTATCCAGCACAAGAGTTAAAGGAGTTCTAATGAAAGAAATATCCCCATGACCAGACCCCAAAGGATGTCCCCCTCCTAGAGAGCTGCTGAGCACAAGATGGGCAGTTCCATTATCTTCTAATTTACTTATTTATTTTACTTTAAATTTATCTGGAGCCTTGACCAAGATTTATAAAGCTTGTCAGTGCGACCAAAAATGAGATGGGTAATGTGTAGCGGGGATGAAGAACAAGCAAAAAGCCAATCAGTAGGTAAAAAAAAAACAAAACAAATTAAATTAAAATAAATATTGGCTAGTCCCACTTACGGTGTCTGCAGTGTCCTGCACGCCAACACCTCTGTCTAAGTTTGAACCTCCAGAGATATTAATATTGTGCTAATAATAACCAGCTCTGTATCTCTGTGTATTCCACATATGCGTAAGATGTTCGTTGCTAATTTGTCTGCAGGAAGGTCTGAAATCCTCTCTGAAGATTTAAGTGTCTTACAAGTTTTATTTTTACATCGAAGTTGCCGAAGGTGAGCCCAGTTTCACCACCCACTCATGCACTGAAAAAAAAAAAAGCTTCTAATTTGCTTGGAGAAGGTCCTCCAATCCCCACCCACAGCAGGATGGTATTTTAAATTTTCTCAGAAGAGTTGATCATGGCGAGACCCTTAAATTACCACCTACGTCCACACACCCACGGGTAGATGCACTTGGGTTCTTGTAATGTGGAGCCCTGGAAAATTGACTTTTTGAGAGATCTGGATATGGGTTTCTTCGTGTTTGTTGACAGAGAGAAGGTGAGAAATACAAATCCGTTTGCAAGCTCTGCACAGGGGAGTTTTCACCACCAGAAACAGCATCTTAACACAAGCTGGAGCTCATTTTCAGGTTTGCACACCTGTAACTGTTTTTTTCTTTGGATTCAGCCTGGAAATTAAGTTAATTTTCTGTGCTGCTGCTCTCTTATAAGATGGTGATGTTTCAGTCTGGGTAGAGAACAGAACTTGACTATTTGGAAAGGAAAAGAAATCAGATTCATATTGAGACTGTTGACAGAGCATTTCATCAGGGGGCAAGTGAGCAAGCAGAGGTCCCTGCAAGACCAGCAGCATCCCTTTTTGCCAGGCAGGGATGCAGAGGCACAGGAGGGATGAATGCCATGACTGATGAATGCTCACCACCTCTTGCCAGGAAAGAGTTAGGAAGAGATGTTAAATCTCCTCATTAGCAGTTTTCAGTCTCAAGTACTCCTGCATATTTTATCCCCCCTTGTCTCTCTGGGACACTCCAGTCACTTTCTCCCCACTGAGGTCTGATCTGCTCCCAGAATTTGTTCCTGTGATGTCTCTGAATGCTTTCCCAGCCAGGGATCCTGTTTTGGGCCCAGGTCATTTTAGTGTTCCACACCACAATAAAAGAAGGCTATAAAGCTGTTACAGAGAATCTGAAGGAGATTATGAAGGTGGTGAAGGGTCTGCAGGGGAAGGCACAAGAGAAGTGGCTGAGGTCACTTGGTTTGTTGAGCCTGAGGAGGCTGAGTGGAGACCTTGTGGCAGTATTTAACATCCTCACAGGGGGAAGCAGAGGGGCAGGTACAGATCCCTGCTCTCTGCTGAATAGTGGCAGGGTCTGATCTGTGTCAGGAAATGTTTAGGCTGGATATCAGGAAAAGGTTTTTCCCCAGAGGGTTGTCCCTTCTCCCCAGGGCAGTGGTCAGAGCACCAAGTCTGAACTCAAGAAGTGTTTATACAACACTCTCAGGCTCACTGTGCGATCCTTGGGCTTGTCCTGTGCCGGGCCAAAATTTGGACTTTGATGATCCCTGTGGGTCCCCTCCAAATCAGGGGATTCTCTCATACTAGGAATCACACAACTCTCTGTTCCTAAACAACACAGTTCTTTTCCTGGACCTCCTTGCTGTATCTCTGCAGAGTTGCAGGGATTCTGGCTAGAAAGGCCCAATTTCCAAAAGCAAATGAGGTCACTAACATCCCAGCTGAGATTCTCAATATACAAAAAGTCAGGGCAGTGAAGGATGTTCAACATCCTTTTAACACTGATACATTTTGTGTTGGCATTTCAAAACTCGTGGCTGGATCTTATGCTCAGAAATGGAAATAACATGATGATTTTTCTTTTTTAAAAATCAAATGTATAATCAAAAGTATCCTGCTTTGGAAGGGACTCACAAGGATCATCAAAGTCCAACTCCTGGTCCTGTACCTCCAGAGTTACATTATGTGCCTGAGAGATTGTCCAAAAGTTTTTTGGGATGTGCATATAATTGAACAGGAGAAAACTGGGCTGTAGCAGGATTCATTGCTTTGCTGTGCATGTATTACACACCTTTTTTTCCCCCCATCTGCTTGCAATTAGAAGCAAAAAACTGATTGCAAAAGTATATAAATTAGTATAAAAAAAGCAATGACAATATGTCCCCAGGTTCTAGGTCTGAGATTTGTCCTCGTGGTGTGGTTTTCAACAGTCAGAGTATTAAAAATGTCAGACACTGAATGTTTTCCCAGTGGTGGGTGTGCAAAAACACCCAGACTTACAGAAAACATCCATGGATCGAGTTCAGCTTCTCTTCTCCACTCCAAGGAGGTCCAAAAAAGCAATCAGAGATGGATGGAGAAAGGAACTTCTTCCATTTTTGGCAGCAGCTCTGGAGAGGAATCACTGATTCAGGAGCTGTCTTTGAGACAGCAATACGCAGTAGCCTGAGCCTTAAAACTAGAACGTGGTTGGAAAAGACTCTTTCACATGTCAGTTCTGACAGCTTGGGAGGGTGACCTGAACTTCTTGGACAGTCATCTCCCCCCAGTGCATCCAGAACAGATGTGGGGTTCATGGAGCCGTGGCTTGGTTGAGGTCCTGTATGTCCATCTCAGTGTATCCCTTGCTGAGTCCTTGGTGGCATTTAAGAGCTTGGCCAGGTCGTGCTGGTGAGGGGCATCACGTCACAGCATTAGTGTGTCTGAGAGAACAGACATCCCCATGAGTGGCAACTAATTGGGCTTCTTGCTCTGAGGCTGATTAATGAACCTCCAGGAAGGAGCAAATCTTGTGCTCCAGGACTTGGTGGGCTGAGAAAAAAAACTCAGTGAAGTTTGAAGCCAGAAAGGCTGATACCTTATGAATGCTGAACAAAGGAGTATCCATCTGATCTTGAGTTCCTCATCGGAGGGGGGAAATTCGGAGGAAAAATTGGGATGATGAAATTGTCTAGGAGTTACTGGTTCTGAGTTGTCAGGCTGGGGCTGAGCGACTGCTGGGTATATGTGACCTTTCCTTTGCTCCCAGTTCCTCCACATCACTCCTACCTCCTCAGAGGTGACAGAATAATATCTAACAGCCAGTTTCTCACCTCTGCAGGCTATGACTGACACTGTAAGGAACCGAGGGAATACATCTTGAGGCTTTTTCTCTCTTTTGATTCGAGCCAGGAACAGCCGGTCCCCACCAGCCGCGTGATTCGGAGTCATGGAAATTTTGCTGTGCTTGTTCCTGCTGTGCTCCCCAGTCGTATCAAACGGTCTCCGGACCAGAAAATGCACAGGATAGTGGAATTTCTCCCATCTCTGGAAGAAAGTGGTAGTAGAAGTACCACCTCTCAGTGAAATCAGCCAAATTTATCAGATTTTGACTTGAAATGGCACAGGCCGTGACAGGTGCACCTTCTCTTATCTCTGGGTTCCACCTTCCATTAATGACAGAAAAAGGGATGAACATCAGCACTCAGCAAATGTCTACCTTTCAATCTGAGCCCACATAATAATCTAGGAAGCTCCAGATGGGGCATGAGACCATTTTTGGGGGAGGAAACAGGAAGTTGGGTGACTCAGAATATTACTACGACCCCTCTGAGCCTGAGCTAATGCCAAGGAGAAGCCAGGAGGGAAATGAAAAAGTGATAACTGCATCCACAATAATCTTCTCTAAATTAGCACTGCCCCTCAGGAAAGAGATCTTGGAGCCACTGTGGATAACACTTTTATGTGTCATCTCAGTGGTCAGCACAAGCAAAATATGTGAATAAAATCCTAGAATTTACTAGGAAACAGATGGAAAACAGAACTTCTTTTTAAAAGTACATGTATATATAAATCCCTGGTGAACCTAAATCTGGGGCACTGTATGGACTTCCATTCATGCCATATAAAAAAGCACGTGGTAGAATTAGAAAAGGTAAAAAGAGGGGTGATCAGAGATGTGTAGTAGTTTTAATAGGAGGAATGGCTAAATAGTATTTCTCACTGCAGCTGAGAGTCATTCTGTGCACCTGCCACCTTCTACAAAGTGATGACAAGTATGGAAAGGCTGAGTAAGGAAAGGTTATTCATTATTTCTCATATCATGACAACCCGGGGACACTAATGAAGCGATCAGATATCAGGTTTAAAGCAAACAAAAAGAACTTCCTCTACACACATCCTGGAACTTGTCATGGGAGTTAGAAATAGAATGTTTTTCAGAAAGGATTTAGAAAAATCAGGAGTGAAAAGTCGCAGGGACAGCAACTAAAGACCAAACTGTGCTGGTTTTGGCTGAGATACACTTAATTTTCTTCATAGTAGCATGTATGGGCTTATGGTTTGGATTTGTGATGCAAACAGTGTTGATAATACAGAGATTTTTAGATATTGCTGAGCAACTCTTGCACAGCTTTTTCTGCTCCTCACCACACCAGCAAGTGGGCTGGGGGTCCACAAGTGTTTGGGAGGGGACACAGCCAGGACAGCTGACCCCAAATGACCCAAGGGAGATTCCAGACCGTGTGACATCATGCTCAGCATATAAAGAGGTGAAAAACAAGGAAAGGTGGAGCATTCAGAGTGATGGAGTTTGCCTTTCCAAGTCACTGTTTTGTGTTCTGGAGACCAGATAACCTGTGGATGGCTGAACATCTGCCTGCCCATAAAAGTGAGGAATTAATTCCTTGTTCTCCTTTCCTCACATGCATGGCTTTTGCTTTACTTATTAAACTTTCTTTTTATCACAACCCTCTGTTTTTCTCACTTTTACCCTTCTGATGCCTTCTCCCACCAGGGCAGAGTGAGTGCCACCTTGGTGGCACCCAAGGTGGGGCTGCAAGGATTCAAGACACCCCCAGGTTTGACTGGGATGTGATGGGCTGAATTTATGTTACTGTTCAGCTGCTAATTGGCAGCCCCTGTGTTTGCCTGAGTGTCTGTTGGAGCCCAGTGCTTGTTAGTGGCTGCTCTTTCCTTCCACTGCTTGCTGCATTGCTGCTCTGCTCCTCATCTGACTGTGCTGGGAATGCTCTGAGAGCAGCAGCAGGGATGTTCCTGCCCTGGCAGATGGCCAGGGAGTCACTGCTGCTCCTGTGCTTCTCCACTGGACAGGCTGTAACTCCAGAGTGAATTCAAGTCAAAGAAAACGTGACCTGTGGACGAGTCCATGAGAGAAAAGGACACTCTGAAACATCTGTGGCTGTGATTGTGCCGCACCAGAGCAGGTTCTTCTTGCAGGGTCCGTTTTGTCTGTGCCTCACCTCTGGAGGGATTGTTGCCAAAATACAAACCCAGGCTGGAGATGGCACATCTCAAAGCATCTATGGCTGTGCATGGGGTCACACTGGAACACCTCAAAGCTTGTGACTGTGGATAAACACAGGATGGAGCAAGTTCATCCTTGAATGGAGCTCAGCCTGGGTTGGAATAGGTTTTTGTCCAAAGGGGCTGTGGCTCTGGATAAATCTATACCATGCAGAGGTTATAGCTCATTGATAAGGTTTCAGCTGGAGCAGGTACATTCCTAAAGACTGCAGTCTGTGGATAAATCCAGGCAGGGTTAAGAGCAAAGGCAGGCGTTCACTGCAATACCAAACCCTGTAATTTGACTTAAGGGGACCAGGGGTGGGGATTGTAATGGAAATACCTTAAAATTGTTGTAACCTGTGTTTTGGGCTGCATGCTTTTAGGGATTATTCTGGCAGAAACCACCAAAATCAGTGGAGGACAAACTTTGTAAGCCTCAAGTGCAGCAGTGAACTGGGTTTGGGGCCCAAAATCTCCACACCACACATCACCTTTCCTTCCTGAGTGACCACCATCACAGCTGAAGCCCAAAGTCATGGACTAAGTGAACTCAATGGACATTTGTGGATATTTGTGGACATTTTATGGGCATTTAATGAACATTTTACAGGACTGAGCCATAGATTATAGGAATGATATCTATGTATTATACAAAGTGATGGGAAGGGAGGTGAGCACAATGTGTTGGATAATGTTGTACCTGAGGAGGTTGTAAATGCTATGGAAAAATGGAGAAGGTGTTGCTTTAGGTTGTTAATTTAATTTTCTTCATAGTAGCTGATGTGAGGCTATGGTTTGGATTTTTCAGAGCCCTGCTTTCCTCAACATGGCCTAACTCTGTCTGGCCATGGGAAGTGAGGAATTAATTTCTTCTCTTGCTCATGTGTAGCTTTTGCTTTAACTTTTAAACTGTCTTTATCCCAACCCACAAGCTTTCTCACTTTTGCCTTTCCAATTCTCTACCCCTTCGCACTGGAGAGGAGTAAATAAGCAGCTCTGTGGGGTTTCATTGCTGGCTGGGGTCAAACAATGTCACTAATTGAGAATAATCTGGCAAAACCACTGAGAAAAGATGAAATTTCCTTTATACCCTCTTTCTTACTTTCTCCCAAGGTCCCATTGATCAGTGACTGGGCAAGGAAGATTCAGGTCTTGACCATGATGGTAAAATTTATAGCAAGGAAACAAATGTTCCTACACTCACCCTATAGTCTGGTTTCATTCCAGCATGGCCTTAGTCAGGAAGTTTAACTTCAGCAATTTCCTAATTAATTTCAGGGCTGGGAACAACTGATCAGACATCATCTCTCAGAAAAAAATAAAAAGAAATAAACCTGCATCTGGAGGCTGTAATGAATCACAGCTTGTCCCCAAATCAACACACTGGGCTGCCATGAAAAAGATGAACACAGTTCTAGGCTGTGTAACCTGCCAGAGATGCTCTGCTCACCCCTGGGAACTCCTCACTTGGAAGAGATTATGTAAAGTGGGGCACTCCATTTCCAGAAAGATTTGTCCTACTTCAGGAATACCTAGTGGGAACCAAAAGAGTGGCCAACAGGGAAAAACTACCTGTGGGGAAATATTAAAATCATTATCTCCTTCAGAGGGCTGAAGCAGCGCTGTTCAAATCTGTGAAGGGTTGTTTCATCACGGGAGAAGAAATCCAGGGGAAAAATTTAATCTGCTGTGGGGAAGGGGGGTGTTGGATTTTTTGAGCAGTGGAGGGAGCTGGGAAAGGGTCTCAGCCTGGAGAAAAGGAGGTTCAGGAGGGAACTTCTGTCTCTGCACAACTCCCTGACAGGAGGGGACAGCCAGGAGAGGGGGTCAGGCTCTGCTTCCAGAATAAGCAAGAGGAAATGACCTCAAATCGTGCCAGAGGAGGTTCAGGTTGAACATAAGGAGGAATTTCTTCATGGAAAGGGTTGATAAGCATTGGAAGGGGCTGTCCAGTGAGGCAGTGGAGTGCCCATCCCTGGAGGTGTCCAAGGAACAACTGGACATGGAACTCACTCTGGGCTGGGTGACAAAGTGGGGATGGGTCAAAAGTGGGACTCAGAAATCTTTTCCAATTTTCCAATTTGTGATTCTGTGATATCAGGAGAGATTTTCCAATGGTCAGGACTGCAAAATACTGAGATTGATTGCCTGCAACATCTCCATGATGGGAAGCCTTGAAAAAAAAAGTCAGTTTAAACAAAGATCCATCAACAGTGACCTAGAAATACTGTGTCTTGCTTTGGGATTGGAAAATAAACGATGCAACCTCTTGAGTTCTCTCCCAGACCTATGAATTTGTAATGCTGTCACAAACCTCTCCCGTAGGCTGGATAATTTGTGTGAAAACACTTTGGGTGTCTTGAATTAATTACAGAACCCTTTACTAGATTGTGGATTGGGACTGGCAATGTCATTCCAGCAAGGTCCATGAAACACAGCTATTTCAGCTTTCCATTCCTATGGAGACATCTTCATTTCTCTTCCCTGCAGTAGGGTTCAAGAAGAATTCAGGCTTTGCTGGGTTTTTAGGGTAGAAATTGGTGGAGCAACAAAAATAATTTCATTCTTATTTCTTTAATAACAGCTGGCAGGAGCACAGGGTGCAGTTCCCCTGTCCTGACTTCTGTCTTTCCAGAGCACAATGGGCAATGATTTCATGGTCACACGTGAGGAGCTGTTTTGGGTGATTAGAGAGAAGAAGGTTCTGCCACAGAGGTGGTGGCAGAGGTTACTCAGCATGGGAGGCAGCACAAATGGAAACTCAGCCACTGAATAGCAGGACTGGGCTGAGGGGATCCAGCCCTGTCCTTCATGCTTGTGTCCCAACAAAGCTGAAAGACAAAATCTGCTCTTACCTCATTTTGTACCATTGAAAATGCCTTTCAATCCCGCTTTGCTGTGGCTGACCTGGTGGCACAAATGTTTGTGGTGCAGGGTTGGAGTGAGCTGCCCTCTGTCAGGCACTGATCACTGATCACTCTGATCACTAATCACTCTGATCACTCTGATCACTAATCACTCTGATCACTCTGATCACTGATCACTGATCTCTGATCACCCTGATCACTCTGATCACTGATTACTCTGATCACTCTGATCACTCTGATCACTCTGATCACTGATCACTCCGATCACTCTGATCACTCTGATCACTGATCACTCTGATCACTGATCACTCTGATCACTCTGATCACTGATCACTCTGATCACTGATCACTGATCACTCCGATCACTCTGATCACTCTGATCACTCTGATCACTGATCACTGATCTCTGATCACCCTGATCACTCTGATCACTGATTACTCTGATCACTCTGATCACTCTGATCACTCTGATCACTGATCACTCCGATCACTCTGATCACTCTGATCACTGATCACTCTGATCACTGATCACTCTGATCACTCTGATCACTGATCACTCTGATCACTGATCACTGATCACTCCGATCACTCTGATCACTCTGATCACTGATCACTCCGATCACTCTGATCACTCTGATCACTAATCACTCTGATCACTCTGATCACTAATCACTCTGATCTCTCTGATCACTCTGATCACTGATCACTGATCACTCTGATCACTCTGATCACTGATCACCCTGATCACTCTGATCACTGATCACTCTGATCACTCTGATCACTGATCACTCTGATCACCCTGATCACTCTGATCACTGGTCACTCTGATCACTCTGATCACTCTGATCACTGATCACTGATCACTGATCACGCTGATCACTCTGATCACTCTGATCACTCTGATCACTGATCACTCTGATCACTGATTACTCTGATCACTCTGATCACTCTGATCACTGATCACTCTGATCACTGATTACTCTGATCACTCTGATCACTCTGATCACTGATCACTCTGATCACCCTGATCACTCTGATCACTCTGATCACTGATCACTCTGATCACTGATTACTCTGATCACTCTGATCACTCTGATCACTGATCACTCTGATCACCCTGATCACTCTGATCACTCTGATCACTGATCACTCTGATCACTCTGATCACTGATCACTCTGATCACTCTGATCACTCTGATCACTCTGATCACTGATCACTCTGATCACTGCTGCCACCACCAAGGGACACCTGAGGCAGCTTTTGGCTCATGCTGGTGCCTGTTCAGCTCACAGCTGCTGGGGATGGAGGAATGAGCAGGACCTTCACATCTCTGTCTTACCACGGGGATGAACATCTCCCAGATGTCTGCCCTGGCCATGTAAGATATAAATGTCAGCCCTGTTCATGACTGAAATCAGCAAGGAATGCCCTGGAGGTGGCTGGGATCAGCCAGGAGATCTGTGTGCTTTATGTCGCTGATATTGCAGGGGCATTGCCTCATACACAAAAACTAAATGAAAAATATGTCATCTTGTTTATTTATCAGATTATTTCTCAGTGTAGCTGGCAAATATTTGCTACAGCTTGTAAGGAACAGTCAGTAAAAGTTTCTACAGCATCTGGAAATTCTCCCTTTCTCAAGCAAAACAGCTGGTTGGACAAAGTTTGTTTTCCCCTGCTGCTTACAGAGTTTTTGGTGTGGTTGTCTGGGATGTTCTCTGTGCATTTTTTGCCAGATGAGCAGATTGTTTACTCGCTGCCTTCAGCTTCTGTTGTCAGGCAGGGCTGCTGCAGGCCCCTCTCCATGAGTCTGCTGATTCCTCTTGCATTGGCTTTCTGGCATGACTGAAAGGCAAAGGGAAGTGTACAGGAAAACAGCTCCCTGAGAAGACCTTCCAGAAGGAGGCTCAGGATTCACTTGAGTTCTGAGCATCCCCAAAAGACTGGAGCATCCCTCTGATGAGTACAGACTGAGAGTGTGCCCTGAGAAAAGACAGCTGAGAGAGGAACTTATCAATGTCTAAAATCTCTACAGGGAGGGGTCAGAGAATGGACCAGGCTCTGCTCCATTGGGCCCAGCAATGGGGCAAGAGGAACAGGCAGAAACTGATGCCCAGGAACTTCTGCCTGGTCATGGGGCAGAGCTTCTTCCTTGAGCAGTGACCAAGCCCTGAACAGATCCCAGAGAGGGTGTGGAGTCTCTCTCCCTGGAGATATTCCAGAGCTGTCTGGAGACAATCCTTGTCATGTGCCCTGGGATCGCCCTGCTTGAGCACAGGTTGAACTCGATGACCCCACTGTGGTCCCTTCCAGCCTGACCCATTCTCTGACTTTTGTGAAAACCCATTTATGAGCTGCTTGGCTTTGTGCTGGAATAAATGCCTACAGCAGTTCCTCAATGTCCTTCTCTATTCCTTTCCTCCAGACTGTGTGAAAACACTCCAGAAATTGAACGAGGACCACCCAGATGCTCTGTGTGGAATGTTTCGTGCTGTGACATCGGATACAATCCAGGGCCTCTTGGTGCTGCAGCACCAGACACGGAAACTCGTGTTTCCACTGCGCAGGAATGGGGAAGGAGATCATTTCAGCACAGCTGTTGTTGGCTCTTGGTCCCTGACAGCCTGAGATGGGTTCTCATCCAAAATGTACCCCATACTGTATTTTAATTAAACTGAACAAACAAACCAATCACGAAGCCATCCAGCAGAGCTAACTTTAACTTCGCTTTGTGGCTGAGCTGGACTCTGCACCACAGCGAGGAGGGAAACTGGATTTTGGCACAACTCCTGCTGTCTAAATACTCCCAGCCAAGAGCTAGGATAGACTTTCTTACAATAAAAAGTTGCTGGGAAAAAAAAAAAAAAAAAGCCAGAACAACACAACAATCCCAAAGAAAATGGCTTGAGGACTGTTCTCCTCTTGCCCGTATTTATTCAAGCTGTCTTCCTCTCTCCGCAAATTTGGCAAACAGAGTCTGGCATCCCAGCTCAGGGGACACCTGTTAAATAAATAGGCTCAGTCTCTAACTGCTGCATTCATGGCAGAGTTTCCTGGTTCCCTTAGGCAGCTAATTTTTGTTGATTATCATACAGTACAGAGGGATTGTTTGTGCCTCTGCATCCCATCCTGGCTCTGCTGCTTGTGACAGGCATGGCCGCGTGACTCAGGCGCGCTGCCTGCGTGGAATAAAGAATGACTTGATTCTACAATTCCACGAGTTTTTAATGTGGATCACGGTGCAGGGAGAAGCAGCCAGGTGGGGTTCTTCTGGAGGTGAACTGAGCCACTGCTGATTTGTTTGGTTTTCCCTTACCAATGCCTTTTTGAAGAAACCCGAGAGTTGGGGTGAGGCTTCACTGAGAGCAAAAGTTTTTGCCTGAGGTAGAGAGATAAATAATCTTCCTGGGAGGCAACAAATGGTCTGGGAGGCCCTCAGAGAAGGGCTGAGCAACAGAAGGCATTGAGGGTGATAATTTTAGTACTGAGGGCTTCAGGATACTCAGAGGAATTTGAAGGTGTGGACTTCTCCTCCCTGGCAGTGTTTAGGGCCAGGCTGGATGAACAAACTGGTCTAGTGGAAGGTGTCCCTGACCATGTCAGTGGGATTCAATGAGATGATCCTTAAGGCCCCTTCCAACCAAACCATTTATTTATTCTATGAATTGAACTGTCCCAGGAAATTCCTGCACACAGAAGGAGACATTCATACAACACACAACACAACACAACAGGGCAGTGCTGGGTTAATGGCTGGACTCTATGATCTCAGAGGTCTTTTCAGCATTAATGATTTTATGATGAGAATAGAATGCTTCTATTCTCTTTATTGCTAAGTTTGGGAAGCAGATAGCACTGCTCAGTTTGAGTTCTTTCTTTTCCATGTCTTGTAGTCCCCATTTCAAATCCAGCCACTTCCCTGCCCAAATGGGGTATACCCAGTACTGCCATCCTTGCTGTAGGCAAGACATAAGTTGCATGTGGAGGCAACACCCTTTGTTAAACCAAGAAATACACTGGAAATAGAAGAAAGTTGTGTTCACACACACACTTTTTGTCAGCTACATCTACTCTGCCCTCCTGAGAAGGCTGGAATCTAGAAAGGGGTGGATTTGCTACAAACATTGTTGAATTAAGGGTGGGATTTCTGCCAAGGACTTAACTGAGAGGAGAAGCCCATCTATTTCTGTGGACTTCTGTATGAAGTCAGAGTCTTGAGGGATTCTCCATACTGGCTAGAAAGATTCACAGTTTATTTCTGATCACAGAATAAACTGAGTCTATCTATAGATTTGGCTCAAAACTGGAACTCCCTGGGAATTCCACTGAAAAATCCCCTCTGTTTTTATTTTAGAGATAATTATTCTGAGATAGAATGAAACTCTAATCTCCTGTGGAATGGGAGCTCTCACACTTAGTTTAGAGGAAGTTGTGAAGGGATTCCCTTTAAATCTTTTTCAAGCATGTCTGAAGCTCTCTGACAAGCCTGAAACCAAATCAGCCAGCTCTGGAAAAGGTGGGAACCCAAGCAGTCCTGGAAATCCTGAATAAAAGCCAAATGCGATGCTGCAGAAAATTGGGGGAAAATTGATTATTTTTTCCCAGAGTAAAATAGTTGATATTCTATAAACTTAACTTTCTCAGATAAAAAAAGATCTTGTGAAAATATCATTTGCATACACACACACACACATATACATATATATATATATATATATATTCTACACCATTTCCATTACATGGAAATGATGATGCTGTTTCATGTGTAGAATCATAGATTGGTTTGGATTGCAAGGAACTTTCAAGATCACCCAGTTCCAAATCCCTTCCATGGACAGGGGAAGCTTCCACAAGACCAGATTGTTCCAAGCCCCATCCAATCTGGTCTTGGACACTTCCAGGGATGGGGAGTCCACAACCCCTTTGGGTAAAGATATATATGAAGATTATTCAGTCCCACTCAAGAGGGCATCCAGCTTTCAAAAATAAAGTATTAAAAATTCTTATCCCTGACAATTATGATTGCATCAAAGGGACAGAGAAAGCAGAAGAAAACTCACGTTTTATGTCCACATATGTGTTGAATGAGACACTCATCTGATTCCTTCCATGGTTCTACCAAACCGTCCCTAAAACAAATGCACAATCTGGCAGTAGGTCTTGCATAAAACATTCATCTGCCTGAAAAGAGTAATTTCTTCATCTCCTCCAAAAGAGGAGTGCAGGTTTGCTTGCAGCTCCCAAACATGGATGATCCAATTTCTGTTTTCTTCCAGTCCCTGATCCCTCTAGTTTTTGAGGTCATGCCTGTGAAGACCTTCTCAGTCTGGGCCCACTCCTGTTCCTCAGCCTCTTCTGCAGTGGGGAACAGCAGGAGCAGGCACAGTTCTTTAGAGCTGGGGGCATTAATGATTGTCTCCACTCAGGAGACAGACATCCAAGATTGCATTTCCCATTTTAGCAGCAGTCTGCTTGCCTGGCTGAACGCATTTTGCAAGGCGAAATCCCCTTCCCTGTCTATTGTTGTCAGTGTTTGTTAAAACCTGACCTTCCAATGAGACAAATCTAAACACATTGTAGTGGGATAAACCCAGCTTGTCTGATTATTCCCAGCTTCAGCCTCAGCTGTGAGGTACAGGAGCAATCCCCTATTTTTCTTGTGTTCATGACTGATCAAAAAAGATCAATTCTCGTTTCTAGCTGCAAGAGAGAGTCTTAAAATGGCATTACACCCTGGGTCTTTTCTTTGCTTGAGGTCTATCAGTGGATCAGTTACGGTGTATCTGAGTAGCAGTTGAAATCCCTGTTTTAAAAATATTTGCTGTGCAGTCTCAACAGAATCTCAGGTACCAGGAATTATTTTCTCCGTTCTCTAAAAGCTGCCCAATTCTCATTCACTGTGTTTTTGTGGCTTTCATAATCCATTTTCATAGAATCATAGAATGTTTTGCGTTGAAGAGAGCTTAAAAATCATCTAGTTCCAGCCTCCTGCCATGGCAGGGACACCCTCCACTAGATTTTAATGGGAGTTGATTTTTTCATTCACATCGATTTTAATGTTCATGTCAACAAGTTACACACACTTTTGATTCAGCACCTAAAAAACAATATATCCTAATCTGCTTATTTTATTGGTGTCATTTGTCTTAATTCTAGCAGGGGCAATATTGCTTACAAGGATTTTGAAATACAATAAACTAATTTTATTTACTGTACACCTGGTAAGTCTGAAATATAACCACACTCTTTTTTTTTCTATCTTATTACAAGAATGACACATCTGGATAACTAGAACTTATTAAGTCATCTCTTCATTTTAATATCTGCCACTCATGCTGTATATGCAGGATAATTTAAATAGCAGTAATTACCTAGAAAACATCTTTGTGTTGGAATAATTTGCAATTTGCAGCACTGTTTGACTGCCTCTCCTGAATGAAGAATTGTGGATGTTTTTGGGTATTAAGCAGCTACATAGGAGCAGAAACTTCAGATGATTGCTGGACCTGAGCTTTACTCAGTAGGGTTGTGTCTTGCTTTGCTCCATCTCAAGTCTTACACACTGAAAATTGGCATGATTTCTTTGCTGGAGTGAGATCAGAAGTCAAGCTGTGCTCATGAGCACCAGACATTGGCTTCTCATGACAGAAGGTAAAGAAAGAGGTAAGACATGAAATGTAACCAAGGAATATTGACCAAGCACTGGTTCACATCCAGATTTGGGGTCTGCTCCCAACTGTGCTGAGACTCATCATCAGACTGCACAGATGAGGAAGATTTTGAAAGCAACTCACTTAAAAACATGTTTATTTAAAGCTCTGTATCAACTTCTTCTGGACCTATTCAGGTAAGAAAAGTTACTCCAGAGTTCACCAACTCCGACTTTGGTGTCGCTCCAGGTTTTCTTTCATCACTGTTGAGTAGGAATATTCTTCAAAGCCTGCAGATGTTTTGGGACTCTGTCCATCCAGCCTTTCTTCCACATCACTGCAGGGGTGGATGAAGCACTCCAAGTATGTGCTTTACTTCTTTTTGATCCCTTTTGAAGCTGGACAGTGAAAGACCCTCCACACATGGCTGTTGACAGCACTGGGGTCTTTCCACTGCATTTATCACTCTGTGTCACCCAGCTGCTGCTGCTTCCACATGGATGACTCAGGAAGCTGTAAAATAACTGGATATCTACCCTGAGATTCTCTCCTTTCTACGCTTTCACAGTACAGCCTAATTTTAGCTGCTGCTTCCACGCCAAATCATGCGGATTTTAGATGCATTGGCTGCTCTGGATCATTTAAATGTGCCCCAAAAGTAGAGGGGCCAGAGGAAACACTTCCAAATAGATAGGAGAGGTATCAGGTGTACTGGGAGTGGTTGTTCTGTTCTGAGCATGGAAAAGATGATGCCCAAGGGATGGAAAGATTGATTTTGGGATTGGGGAGAGTGGGACATTGAGGAGTAGGATATTAAATCAAAGCTGTGCTTGTTACTGGTCTAATTATCATGAGCACGGTTCTTTAGCCTTGAAAAGAGGCAATTGAGAGGGGACCTCATCCCTGTCTGTCAGTGTCTGCAGGGAGGGGTCAGAGAGGGACCAGGCTCTGCTCAGTGGGGCCCAGCAATGGGACGAGAGGAACAGGCAGGAACTGATGCCCAGGAACTTCTACAAGGACATGAGGAAGAACTTCTTTCCTGTGCCTCCAAGATCAGCTTGGTCAGGAGGTTGTAAAGGTTCCACGGAGTCAGACCAGAGATCACAGAGTCACAGAATGGTTTCTATTGGAAAGAACCTTAAAGATCATCTCATTCCACCCCCCTGCCATGGGCAGGGACACCTTCCATGAGCCTGGTTTATGCCACATCACATCAAACCTGTCCTTGGGCACTGCCAGGGATGGGGCAGCCACAGCTTCTCTGGGCAACCTGTGCCAGGGTCTCACCACCCTCACCGTGAAGAATTTTGTCCCAAGCAATATCCATGCTCCCCCTTCAAAGTGTTTAGATTTCATTAAGGAAACTCCATAATTGCCCATTTCTTGATTTGTTCAAATTTTTCTGTTAACCAAAACTGCTAACAACCTTGTGGGGCTCAAGTCTGACACCTGAAATCTTTCATATTTTATAATGATCTGGCCTGGGGCAACAGAGGCGGACAAGAGAAGCTTCCTTCAGCCAGCCTTTCCTCTGATCATCCCAAGGAGCAGCTCACGTCAGGAGTGTTTCCATGGTTTCAGAGTCTTGAACAGACTGTGTGTGGTTCCATCCCATGCATTACTCATGACAGACACTGATGTTGGGGTGATTCAGGGGGCTTTGGGAACTGGGAGTGATTGTCTGGAATGAATGTTTGTCCTGTTCCAATGTGCATTTTGAAGCAGAGGGTCACTGGGAGAAGATAAAGCATGAAGAAAACAAAAAAAAACATCATTCACAAGAGCAGGATGAAAATGATGGGAAAGTTCTGAAGAACTCGTGAATTTCAGTCTTCACCCCACAGCTCTGTGGGAAGAGCAAGTGGCAGGTTTGGGTTAAATATTTGAAACCTGAAGGTTTTCCATACTCAGGTGGGAAACTCTGGCTGAAAGAAATGGCCAAGGCACAATGATGTATCCAGGCCTTGCTCCTCATCCTTCATATGTGTAATGGAATAAACAAAGGACATGGAATTGCAGGACACACATACATTTCTAAAATCTGCTGGAATTTGAAAGATTATTTTCCCAATAAAATGCTCAAAAATATCTCCTGAACATAGCTTATTTCACCCAAATTTCACCCTTATTTCACCCAAGTGAGCAATTCTACAGATCTCCTTCTGGCCTTCTAGATACTGTCTATTTTTGTTTGGTGTGGGTTTTTGGGGTGGTTTTGGTGTGTGTGTTGGGGGGAATTGTATTTTTCCACACAACATTAAGAACATTTCAGTGACAGTTTTTTTTGTCTGTGCAGTCCAGGCCATGAACTTCTTCCTCCTTTAGAAATCAGCTCAGAAAAGATCTTTGAAAAAATATTTTTGAGAGAAAATTTTTGTAGCTAGAGTTCCGTTTTTTCCCAGAAAAAAAAACAACAAACACCAACTAGACAAAAATTCTTATCTCAAATCCTACCACCTGCTTAAGAGTTTTTTAACAAAGGGCCATCACTTTTTTGAACAGTTCGATTTTTAGCTGTTGTAATAGCATCAAATGGCTTCTTGTTGTCATGGAGAATGAATTCACTTGACTAGACTTGGATACTCTGCCAAAAAAAGACCCCAAAAACATTTTTCTCCAGTATATCAGGGGTCCATTGGCAACTTGAATTGCAGCTGGCTCCAAGGCAGGGAGAAAATTCTGTTGTTCCCTGGGTTCCCTTTGTGGATAGGTCCAGTTTTGTATAAACATAAACCAAAGGAGGGTAATAGATATCCAAGGACAAATTCCATCTTCTGTAACGGTCTGGGGTTTAAAAATAAGCTGCCCAAAGCAAAAATAGTCAGAATTTGCAGTCATTTTCTAAGTTAATCCCTTACTGTGATGGCTGGTTTGTTGGCACATCTGAGGGTCACTTCAAGCTCACATGAAAATATCTGGAAACATGGAATGGTTTGGGTTGAAAAGGGACATTAAGGATCATCTCATTCCAATGTCCTGCCATGAGCAGGGACACTTTCCACTGTCCCAGGGTGCTCCAAGCCCCATCCTGCCTGGCCTTGGACTCTGTCAGGGATGGGGCATCCACAGCTCCTCTGGGAAACCTCAGCCAGGACCTCACCTCACTCACAGGCAAGAATTTCATCCTAGTATCTAATTCAAAATAATATAATAACTAAATAATGTTATACAAAAATATAATAATTTTAGACTATATGGTTAATAATAAAACAGCACAAATAAATTATATAATAATATAACCCTAATAACTAATCTAAAGTACTTTCATAGGAGATGTCTAATATGCATGTTGAGGATTCTCCCTCACACCTGTTGGCATTAAAATTGGATGTGGCCTTGCTGATGTTGCTGGGAATGGAAGATGCCAGCTTGAGAAGCAGCTGCAGGTTGTACACCAAGCACTGAGATCAAACTATTTCATTCTCAGCAATCCAGTATTTATTTTGCTTGGCCTGAAAGCACTCCTCTCTTTCACCTTCTACTTAGAAGGGATAGAAACTTTGTTTTGATCGAGGCTGGAGCTTTTTGGCCTGATTTTGGTACCACACACAAAGCCCTGATGGTTTCATGTGTTTCCTCCCAGGCTGGATATGACTGAACACTTGACTTCAGCAAAGTGTAAGAAAGAGGGAAAGAGAGTTTGCTTCTTTCTGCATCTTCAGATCTAAGTGGTGTGATCTTAAATAACCATCTGTTGATTATTTTTCTCCTGAAGATTGATAGATGTGATTCATGGCCCTTTCAAAACAGAGCTGCTCCCTGAAAGAAAAAAAAAGTGAGAGCTTTCGTGAGAGAAAAAGAATCACAAAATCATAGAATGGTTTGGGTTGAAGATCATCCTGTTACAACCCCCTGGGGTGTCTTCCAAAGCAAAGAAGGAAGAAATAGCAGATAGGTCCAGACCTTCTGTAAACTTTACAGAGGAACTTTGGGCAGTCTCGCCAGAAAATGGAGACTTACTGGGGTTTTCTGGGGGATTTTCCTATATTTCCTTGAGCTATTCATCTGAAAATGTGTTCCACACAGTTATTGCAGATGAGGTTGGCAGTGCATTTCAGGACTTCTTCAAGATCCTGAGAGAAGGGTAGATTTAGGTTAGATAGCAGGAAGAAATGCTTCCCTGTGGGAGTGGTGAAACCCTGGCACAGGTTGGCCAGAGAAGCTGTGGCTGCCCCATCCCTGGAAGTGTCCAAGGCCAGGTCAGATGGGGCTTGGAGCAACCTGGGATAGTGGAAGTTGTCCCTGTCCGTAGCAGGGGGTTGGAATGAGATGATCTTTAAGATCTCTTCCAACACAAAACGTTCTGTGATTCTAAAGGAAAAGAAAGTGAGATTTCCCAAAGCAATCCCAAAAGATTCCTATGGCTGAGATCTCAGTAAGGTGTGAAAAAAATCCCCTCTTGCTGGCTCGTGGTCATAGCCCATCATTTCAGTCATATTGAGTGCTCTGAGCTGGAATTCCCAAGCAGCAGCTTCCCATCTGAGACCTATCAGAGTCTTCCCCTGGAACTTCATGCAAGAGATTTCAACCACCCTTTGCCAGCATTTCTCATATTTTTAGAATAGATATAATACTTTCTGAAATCACTGAAATATTACAAAGGTGAAATTGCAGAAGAAAATTGGAAAAGGAAATTGAAAGGTAAAACCAACAGGTAAAGCTGAAAGATTTTCTTTTCTTAAAAAAAAAAACCAAAAAAACAATCAACAAACCACAGACCAAACAAACAAACACACAAAACCAGGAAAAATCCACACAAGTTAACTTCTGCTGAAAGTAACTTTTTTGCAGCTCAAGTACATGTCTCTGTTTACTCCCAGAATGGGTGGAGGATAAGCAACAGCGGGATAATCTGGAAATTAAAGAAAGAAAAGTCAACAAGTTGGAATGATATATTGCAGTCATTAGTAACAGCACTGCAGTAACCCAGCTTTCAGCACATTTCCAAATGCCTATCTCCTTGTGCACTTTCTTATGATAAGAATAATTTCCCTACCTGTTCTCCCAAATCCCCTTAAAGGGTATTTTAATAGCACTTTGAACGGTGCTAGGGCAATGTTGCTCTGCTTCCCCTGGGGTGAATCCTGCATTATTACTAAAGCAGGAACTATAAGAGGTTTTTATGGAAGCAAATCTCAATGGCACTTTTTCCCTGTGGAAGGCGCTCTGGCCATTATTTGTGTCTCTGTTTGCCAAAGCTTTTCCCTGCCCTGCTGTGTGGAGCTGGTCTGGAATCCCTGCACCAGAGATGAGAGGGGTCCTGTTAACACAGAGTCACAGAATGGGTCAGGCTGGAAGGGACCACAATGGGGTCATCTGGTCCCACACCCCTGCTCAAACAGGGCCATCCCAGAGCACAGGCACAGGACTGTGTCCAGGCACTTCTTGAGCATCCCCAAGTGAGGGAGACTCCACATCTGGGCAACCTGAGGGAGGGCTTGGTTGTACCTCATTTTTGGCATCCTTACCTACCCCACCTTCCAGTTTTTCAGATGGGGCTACTACCAAGTGAAGACTTTATTTGAACCTCTGGCCATGTCGTCAAGAAGAAGACTTCATGCACAGTCCTTCCTCTGAGGATTCCTGGAGTCCAACCTGGAAAAGTCCTAGTATAACCTGTCTCAAGTGGCTAAATTTATAGGGAACAAATGTATACATAACTTCAGCAGGCCACATGGGAGGATTTTCTACTTGTCTTGGTTAAAGAGTTGGAACTCTTTAAAACACTCAGGTTGTTTTTTTTCTGTAACACTCTCTGATATGAAAAGCAAACATCTCTGAGATGCTTTAGGAGGAACACTTTGGGATCTGGTACATCACACACATTGAAAGGAACTGCAGACTTCTGATGCCAAATTATTGCTGTCAGCTGGGCAGGCTGTAAACTGCTTGATTAGACTGCCAGGCTCAAACACCCACCTTTGAATAAGGCTGCATTAGCAAAGAAAATAAGAAGGAATGGTTGGACCAGAAAGAATCATACCCCAGCTCTCTCCCCAAGGGAGAAGTGAGGGGGCAGTGAATCTGTTCTGAAAATCTCAAATATAGGGAAAAGGCCTCAATTTTCTGCAGGGAAGGTTTAAATTCAATAAAGGGGAGAATTTCATCACTGAAAGGATGCTTAAACATTGGAACAGGCTGCCCTGAGAAGTGGAGGAATCCACATCCCTGGAAGTGTTCAAGATATGTACAGATGTGGTGCTCAGGGACATGGTTTAGTGATGGACCATGGTTTAGTAGTTGGTTAATGATCTTGGAGGCCTTTTCCAACTTCAATAATTTTATGATTCTACAGAATCCCTTCACCCTGCTGGGAAAGTCTCTGCCTGCTTTGCCCCTGTGTTTCATTCCACCTTCCCTTGTGGATCAGCCCAGACTTGGAGCTTCCTGACACCTACCACAAAGAATTTTTGATTGCTGGTTAATAAAACATTGGGTAGAATTCACCAGCATTAAATCCAAGCATTGCACACAAGGAAAACAACAGTTCCAACTCTCTGCCTGGTGATGGGCTCTGAGCTGATTATTGCTGCCCAGGAATGGCATTTGGGTCTTATAATGAACAGTTGAATGAAATTATGGGCTCATTGTTCTGTAGCAATCAAAAGAGGAAATTGAATGTTAAGGATTATTAAGGAGGGAATAGAAAACCAAACAGAAATCATCTGTAATGCCACTGAAGAAAAGCATTTTGGACCTGCAGCTTGAATATTTTGTCTGGTGCTTGTCGTCCCCTCTCAAGAGGCTTTAGTGGCCCTGGAAAAGGCCCCGAGAAGATTCCAGAAGGATGATAAGGAACAGCTGCAGCAGCACAGAAAGGATTAAATAGATGTGCACACTTCAGTCTTGGAAAAGAAATTTTAGGGAGCTTTTTCAGGCTAAAGTCATGATGGGTGTGAGCAGGGATGGGGAAATGGAGCAGGCTCTTCACAGGCAGCGTGGTTGAGCTGTGGAATTCCTTGCCATGGGATGGGGCTGTTTCTAGGGAAAAAATAATGGAAAAAATCTGTTTAAGTTTATTAATACCCTGTTTAATATCAGAGCCTGGCTGCCTGTCTTTTATACTCTCTAACCACAGTCAAAACATGGGCTGAAATTGTTTTTTGATCAGACACAATATTTTTATTTTAATATACTCTTATTTGAGGTTTTCCTGCTGATTTCTTACAGATTTACACAGCCACAGCTAACTTTATTAGGTAGGAAAAGAGAGGAAAGTCTCATTGAAATCACAAATATTATTTATTTGCTAAACAGCAGGAAACAGAAATGCCACAGAAAAGTCCCAACACGAGGACAGAAGTGCATAGATGGCTTCTAAAACTGCAGTTATTGCTGTGAGAAGACATCATCCAATCTCTGGGTGATAAATAGGGGAGAGAAGAGTCGATGAGAATGTCAGAGCAAGCTTCTCCCATGAAAAGCTCCAAGGAATTGGTAATGCCTGTAATATGAACTGGTGCCAGGCCTCTGCAGCACAGCCAGCTGCAGGCAGAATAACCTATTTAAATAAAAAATCCTCTCTTTTCTCACTTTGCACTCTGTTAATAATAACAATAATCATTCAGGTTGACTTGGACAGGCTTACAACCAGCAAAGCAAAGATTTAATAGGGTTCAAACAAGTCCAGATTTTTTTTGAAAATGTGTTTTTTCTGCAGTGTGCTCAAGGCTGTACTGCAGGTTCACACATTTAATAACTTTTTACATGTATGGAAAGGTGGGGGAAGAGGAATTTCCTGGATCACCGTGTCAGCTTTTCCCCTGAACCATCACATCTTAAAAACCAGGCCAAAGATTTTGCTTTAACTTGCTCCCTCTTTCAGATTTTCTCTTCCGTTTCCATTTGGGTGCATCTCTCTGACGTGTGAGCTGGCAGAGCTCAAGGACTGGGTGTTTTCTTGAGTCTTTGTGAAAGGGCATTCTCTTTCCCTCACCTGAAATAAAGGTCAGTGAGTCACAGTTTGTCCAAGGAGGCTGTCAGGGACACAAATATGCAGCAGGTTAGTGGATCTCTGTTTTCATGTGCGTGCACACGGATAACCTGAAAGGAAGACATATCTGAGTGGTTTCTTGCTAAATTATCCCCACTTTGATTAGATGGTGCTTTTCAGCCTGATTTGCAGTTGCAGATCTGGAGTTTGCAAACAATAAGCATCAAGTGTCAGACAGCAAATTAATCTTCAGCTGAAATATATTGCTAAGTGGGAAATGCTTATTTTTCCCTTTATTTTACACTGTTTTATGTCTCTTGCAATTTGCAGATGGCAGCTCTCATAGCTTTCCTTGCTCGTGGCTCTAAAACCAAAGAGTTAAAATTATAATCTCCTTTAATTTCATAAGAGAACCAACCAGCAGATAAAGTAAAATTAAAAAAAAAAAAAATGAGAGGAAAACAAGATGTGCTTCTGGCAACAGAATTGTGCTGTGCTGGATTTGAGTTAGATGGGAAAGTCTGCTGGCTTCCTTTGAGCAATGACTTTGCAAACCCTACTCTTGGGGGAAATAATATATTTTTTTGTGCTTTTATGGAGCTTTTCATCCATCAGTTTATGAAGGAATAAGTACAAAGTATTGTTAATGAGGATGGCTGGGACTCATTTGTAGACTAGACATTTAACAGAAAAAATTAGAGAGCAAGTTCTGTGCTGAGAAGAATTTACAACGTCAGAAGGCAACAAAGATGAGGGATGGGAGGTGACAGAACCCAGCAGTAGGAAACAAACAGCGGTGGCATAAATCCTCCATCCACACTGCAATGATCACACACACTTTGTTCATTTATTGACGTGCCCCCAAGGACTACGGAGCTTTCCAGTAGGGCCTTAAAAATGAAGGAACTGGGAGCATGAGGTTTAGGGAGGAGATCTGCAGTGAGACACAGAGGGGACAAGCAAAACCATTTCAACCTTGCAGCCACCACCAGCTGCAGCCCAAGGTGATGTTCTCACAGCAGATGTACCAACAGCCCTTCCAGAATTAAAACTCCAGCATTTTGATCCATTTGCCTGAGTTATATCGGGCTTGTCGAGCTCAGTTTGTGCTCACTGGGTCCACAGATGAAGATTGTACAGATCAAACTCTCTGCCAGCAGGAGGGGGAGATGGATTTTGGTTTTTTATCTATGTAAATGCCTACCAATGTGACCACCTTTTGCCAGAGCTGAGGGAAGCCAAATGGATGTGTAAGTTCTGTGTGGGTGTGGAAAGAAGCCGGGTGAAGTGAGCTGGACTTGCTTGGGGCACGATTTGGATGAGTAAATGGAGGTGTCTGTTCTGGAAGTGCCAGTATCTGAGGCCATCAGTGCTCCCTTTAAGGTCAAGGAGGAGTGAGTCAGCAGAGCCAGGGTCTTTTAGGGCATTGATCATCTCATCTCCATCTTTATTTGATCAGACAAAACCTGTCCCATGTGCCAGGTGGGCTGAATCCCACCTCAGGCCAAGCCTTTGCAGGAGATTGTACCAAAAAAGAGCTGCTCAGGTACAGACAGTGACGCAGTTTTTTCTTGGAAAACTGAATTTATTTTAGGGGATAAAACCCTCACTGAGTTCCCTGCTACCACAGACACTCTTCTGGCCGTAGCCACATGAGATTATTTAATGGTATTTTGGAAAATACCATTCCTGATACCTTTGGTAAATACCTTCCTGAGCTGCAATAGAAACTGTGTTGTCATATGTGGCTTGTGGCTAGGATAAGATTTAATTTTGATTTGTACAGGTGGTTTTAACCAAAATTTTCAAGTTGGAAAAGAAAGCCTATCACTTGATTATAGGAAAAAGTTTAAATTAGAGATCCACCTCTTTTTTTTTCTACTCTTCTGGTTGTGTACACAAATAATTAAATTAAAATATTCCTTTGCATGACAGGAGGGAGGGTAGGGACTGGGTGGGCGACCACAGCAAGGTCATAGGAGCATTTTCTCCATTGGGACAATTCTGTCCAAAACCTCAAAGCTCCTGTAGCCAGCAGTACTGAAGGGCTTTGGGGCTGTTCACAGAAGGCTTGTGGGACACTGAGGAATGTTTTAGGAAGGCCCTAAGACCTCTCCCAATGGAGCTTTCTTGTTTGTGCCTATCCCTTTGGTTATTTTTTTTCCATGCTCAGCTGTGTTTGGAATCGGAACCGCTTTTATCTCACGTCTTGCAATTAGCTGGCACAATCAGCACCTGGGATGACCAAATCTAGCAGCTCTACACCCAAAACTGCATCCTCAACCTGCATCACCCATGGCAGAGTCAATTTCAATAACATCTGTCAACCCAAGAGGCCCAGAAAACCTCTGAGCCAGCAGCCACTTGCAAACCTCAGCACTGGTTACTTAAAATAGAAGGAAGCCTAATCATTGTGATTGTAGGTCTGATGGTTTCCAGCACCTCCTCTGGAGCTTCCCAGATTTACCTCTCTGATGTCAAGGTGTGTGATTGGACTGATCTAAATATAAATGAATAGTTCATTCTCCATTATCTACCAGACAGTTACTGAATGATTTCCTTATATTTTTTGGTGTCTCCAGGTCTGAAACTCCTTTAGTTTACATGAGTCCTGCTACCTTTGCATAACCAAGCATCACAAACTCCAAACTCAATGCAGATTAAGTTTCCCAAGGTCACTGAGATAATTTTAGGCCAGGAGTGAAATTCAGAATGTCCTACAAACTCAATGGACAATTATCCACTGGCCCAATCATTTTCTGTTTTAACCTTTAAATACAAGCTTTCAATTTGCAGAGGAAAATATCAAACAAAATCAAACACGGCCAGACTTTATCAGTAAAATAAAAGTGCTGACTCACAATTTTTTTCAGTGAAAACTCAGTTTAATCATTTTGTTTTGCAGGAATGGGGTGTAATTAGAGAACCAGTGAGCATGTAACTCTGAATTTATTATGCAAGCAGCTATGAAAATGACTGTCTTCAGCACAAAATGATTAAATGTCATTAAGAAGAGTGAATCCGAGGGTGAGCCCCCAGTGGGATGCCCTCACATGGGGAAGCATAATTGCATAAAGTAGCATGGGGCCATGAAAACCCAATTTGCCTCTCTCTGATGCTTGCGTGGACTTCCTCCCCAAAATCTTCATCAGCTGTGGAACTGGGAAGTCAAATGAGGCAGATCAATCATGGGGAAGAGCTCTGCCATATGTAGGAAAGCTGTTCTGGTGCAAAACAAAGCAAAAAAGCTGTTACAGCCACATATTGATGTTAATCTTCCCTTCTGCAGCCACCAAATTATTTTTGGCTGTTTGGGTGTTGTTGAATGGGTTGAATGCTGGTGAAGACAATGGAATCTTTGGAACACTTGGGAATTACCAATTCCTTTACTGAGTCATCTTCCAGCATCTCCTCCACCACTGCAGGAATCTAAATTAGCAGAGGTCCCTGGACCCAGAGCCAAGGGAGCAGAGAGCCATGAGCTCAGCTGCAGGGATGGGTTTTAAGAGTGTTCATAGCCCAATCCACTGGGATTTTCTGTGATTGAGCCCGAGACACAGTGAACACAGAAACAATACAGTCTGATAGCTACCACAGCCAGCTGACAGGTGGGACTGTGCTGAAAGAACCACCAATCTGAGCCTTATACTTCTGAAAATAAGCATTTCCTTTAATTATATGAGTTGAAGGACGTAGCCACTGCTGTCCAGAGATGAGCATCTTGTTTCTATCCTTGTGAGTTCTGGAATTTGCAGACATCTGAAGGAATAAGCCTGAATAGTTATCAGGATAAATAAATAATTACTTTTCTTGAGAGTAAACAACCATCTCTTGTTTTAATGAATCCCCTGTTTTAAGGGAGTCATTGGTTTGGTTATTTATTATATAGAAATATAAGAAAAAGGTGGTTGCCCACAGCCTGGCAGCTGCATTGCAGTTGTTTGAGATTTTGCATTACTGATTTCCATGTTTATCCAGGGATTTATTGTTAACTCTACATGGCCTTGAGAATGATAGGACAAGAGGTAATGGCTTTAATCCAAAAAAGTTCAGGTTTACATTTACAGATTGGATATTAGGAAGAAATTCTTCCTGGTGGTGAGGCCCTGGCACAGGGTACCCAGAGAAGCTGTGGCTGCCCCATCCCTGGAAGTGTCCCAGGCCAGGCTGGACAGGGCTTGGAGCAACCTGGGATAGTGGAAGGTGTCCCTGCCCATGGCAGGGAGTTGGAATGAGATGATCTTGATGGTCTCTCCTTCTACAAATGCATTTCTCAGGGCTTATCTCTGCTCTTATGCAAACATTTTGATATTGGCACGTTTGCACTCTCGCATGCAAGCATGCATTGATGCTTGTGAGCCAAAGTATGCGAGCTCTTTGTCTGCAGAGTCTAATTTACTGCTGAAAATAATAAGGTGCTTTTCACCAGCACATAAATTCACTGCCTGCTTGTTGCCTCTCCTGCAGAGTGAGGACACAGACACTTGTTAGTTTGAGCTACTGCTCCAAACTGTCAGATTTCTCCCTGGCCAAGCAGAAGGCAAACAAAGCGTCTCCTGAAACTGCTGCTTTTTCTGAACCTGGGCAGAATGTTTTTGGCTGATTTAGGGCATTGATTATGCAGGGCTGGGGGCACCTTGTACCTTCATTTTATATCACTTCTGTCTTATCTCCCCTGCGCTACCTGTTCCTGCTTCCTTCTCCTGAAAGTCTTCGCCTGCCCAGGAAATATCAG
The DNA here is from genome assembly GCF_049639895.1 of Pseudopodoces humilis. Classification (NCBI taxonomy): domain Eukaryota; kingdom Metazoa; phylum Chordata; class Aves; order Passeriformes; family Paridae; genus Pseudopodoces; species Pseudopodoces humilis. Next base: position 2,312,353 of record NC_142200.1, on the reverse strand, counting down.
GTGGAAAAAGGTTCGCTGAAGGGGGGTGAGGGAAGAGCAAAGATAGGCTCTCCCTGGACAACAAGTTTGGGTGTTATTTCACACTCCTCTTTAAGCCATATACTTAAAAGTGTAAGGTCAGTGTTTTCCCCAGTCCTGTAATAATCTGGAATCAGATCGCTTTTCTAAAGACTTTTTATTTGAGATATGAGAAAGTTGCCTGAGACCCTGCCTGTAAAGAACAGAGTTATTACCTTTGTGGAGAGAGCAGCTGGAGCATAATTGATGTTCAGCAATATGATAAAACTGGTACAGTATTAAGCTCTTTGGGGAAGGGTTTGTCCTTTAGCAGGATGTTGATATAGTGTCTGGATGCTGCTGCAGTCTGAATGCAATGAATTAATATAATAGCAATGAGAGGCAATAGACTTTTTTTTCATGCAGAGTGTACTGAAAGAATATTTCTGGGTTCCAGTTTTCCCCTGGAATTACTAATTGTAGTTATTCTGGTATAGAATATTGTCCAGTGGAAGGTTTGCTGCCTATGGCAGCAAGGTTGGAACTGAATGATGCTTAAGGTCCCTTTCAGCAAAAAACATTCTGTAATTCTATAATGTCATGATTTTATGAAATGTGTAACTTCAGTATTAAACTTTAGCTTTATAAAGGTGTCAAATTAATACTTTTTAAATTAAATGCATAAATTTTTAAAAAAATCAACATATTAAAAAAGGTATCAAAGGAGCTGTCCAGGAAGGTGTAATTTTTATAGAAGGAAAATTGGTTGTAGTGGTGCAATAGAGAAAATAAACAATATCCCCTGGAAGGGAAAACCATCATTATCTGAGTAGTTATCAAGAATCCATTGCCAAGGGTTGTGAGATGAAGTCATGGTGGATTTATGTGGATTACCAAAAAAAGCTAAAGCCTTGGGGTAATATTATGCATGAGACTATTAAGAATCTGTGTGGCCTTGGGAGAAGTGTTGTGGTCCTGTGATGGGATCAAAGATGCCTAAGGAAGCACATCTGTCATGGAGCCAGATGGGAGAGCTGAGATTGCTCTGCCTGGAGAAAAGAAAGTTCCAGGAAGACCTCAGAGCCCTTTCCAGAGCCTAAAGAGGTTCCAGGAGAGCTGGAGAGGAAGTGGGGACAAAGGATGGAGTGACTTGACAAGAGGGAATGAATTTAAGCTGAAGAAGCATAGACGAAGATCATAAATTGGGAAGAAATTCTTCCCTGTGAGGGTGGTGAGGCCCTGGCACAGGTCACCCAGAGAAGCTGTGGCTGCCCCATCCCTGGAAGTGTTCCAGGCCTGGTTGGACGGAGCTTGGAGCAACCTGGGCTAGTGGAAGATGCCCCTGCCCATGGCAGATCATCTTGGTCCCTTCCAACCCAAACCATTCTGTGATTCTCACTGCGAGGGCCCAGTTCTGAGTGCTGTGTTAACGAGGGGTGGGCTTCAAGAAGGTGGATGCAAAAATAGGTACCAGCAATGTGACAAAATATGCAGTTGTTCAAGTTGGGCTCGATGAAAAAGCTGCAAAGAACAGCAGAGTTTTGAAATGCTTTGCTGAATAAATTCCTGTTCAGTAAAAAAAAGAGGCTCTTCTTTACATATTTTTAGTAAACAAACAAGTAAATGAGCTTTCACACTTAAAACTACTGAATAGTTCTGCACTCTGATTTATGAAAGACGATAGTAGCTGGCAAATATCAACAGATAAAAGTTTGGAAGATCTCATATGGGATTGTCTGGAGCAATAATTCTCATTAAAGTTGCAGTTAATTTGAAAATTTAGCAGCAACAAATGACATTTTAAAAACTATTTTCTGTCACAGGCACTTTCACAGGATGGAGGTAATTTAGAAAACAAATTTTATTGGATATTTTTAGTGGGAAACTCTTTATGGGGAAAAAAAACTTAGATCATTTTTAGCAGATAATTATGATATCAGGATATTCAACTGTTAGTATTCAAGGAAACACATAGACTGGAAGAGATATATCTCCTAGGGAACCCACTAAAAATACCTTTAGGATTATTAATGTTATAGATAAAGAAAATTAAAAGAGCAGTGACAGAATGAGAGCAGGCGGTGAAAAAAGAGACCCATTCCCCTGTGTCTTCCATAGAAGATTTAGGAAATGACCAGTTTCTGTGGTAGATGACACTATGTGGGTCTGTCAGGCCCTCAGATGTTCTGCTCCCTGTGATTACCCCTTTTAATGTCTGCATTGCCTGGGCTCCCACCCCCAGCCAGAGCACAAATTGTGCAAAGCAGCCAAAATGGGTGTGATGACATCTTTCACTGCTTTTTTAAGCTCCACAGAAACCCCCATTCCCATCCTCTTCCCTCTCACTTCATTTTCCAACCCCCAGAAAAGAAAGCTCTGGCAACCACAGGGTTATCTCAGGTTCATTGTTTCACACTGTTAGGAGGCCAAGCCTCACATGGCCACCACACCTTGAAGGCAATTACCTGGCACTTAAATCTTATTGAAACCTAGAAGGTTTTGGGTTGGAAGGAACCTTCAAGATCATCTCATTCCACCCCCTGCCATGGGCATGGGCAATTTCCACTAGGTTGCTTCAAGCTGTAGCCAAATTGGCGTTGAGCATTTCCATGGAATACATATTCTATCTCACCAAGCTGTGCCAGTACTTCACCACCCTTATAATAAAAAAAAATTATCTTAATATCTGTTCTAAGTCTCCATTCCTTCAGTTTAAACTATTCCTCCTGGCTGTAGTAGTTCCCCATGGAAAGTTCCTCTCCATCCATCTTGTAAGCCCCCTTTAGTTACTGGAAGGTTCTCTAAAGCCTCTTTCTTCTCCCTGCTCTCCCCAAATCAGCCTTTGTCAATGCTCTGCTCTTTTTGAATTGAGATGCTCAGAACCATGGCTGGTTTAGAGACCTTTCCAGGGCTCAAAAGCTGGATGGGAATCTGTGGGCAAAGTTGGTTGGGTGAGTCTTGTAAACTTTGCTCCTGCATGGATATCTTGGCAGGCTCCTGCAGGTTCCCCTTGGATGCACACATTCATTGTCACAGCGTGACAAGCATCGTTCCTCTGCTGGTGCCTGCTTTTCCACATCCATCTTCACCACACTTCCTTATCTTCGTGACCAAAACATCATGGGAAACAGTGTCCAGAGCCTTTCTGCTGCCAGCTTGTAACCTCTGCTGCTTCTCTCCTGCTCCCAAGACCCATCACCCTGTCCTGGGAAAAACAGGACAAAAAGCAGCAACAGTCTGACATAATTGGTTCTGATAAACTGAAGATTTGGAGCTCACACAGGAGCCAGGATAAAAATACAACTCTGGGAAATAAACAGGGATGAGGGGAAGGAGTGAGGGAATTCAAGTAACAAATGCAGGCTGAAACAGCAGAAATTCCTGTCCAGGTTAACCTGGAAGGTTCCTACACATGCTGTCTTACAGAAACCACCCCCAGATCTCCTAGGGCAGCCATTTGTGCACTGCTTTGGTCCAAATGGTTTCTGGGGACTTTTTTTTTCCCCTGCTTATTAGAAAATCTCACCTAAAGAAGGCCTGAACAGAATGAAGGTAAAGCAGGATGGTTTCCTGTGAAAAGGAGACCTTAAAATGATTTCTCTGATCCATCACCCTTAACTGTTCTTCTTCTTCCCTCCTCAGCTGTTGCAGGGCTCCACAGCAGTTTTGCCATAGGACCATTAATTTCACAAGAGACACCCCCAAATTATTTTCCTCCTGGGCATGCCCCACTTTTATTTAGTGACAGGAGTCCTGAGTCAGATAATGCCTCACTTTGCCAACTACTCCTTCACTCTCCAAACACAGACACCCCCCAGCCATCAATCCTACAGCTTCCCCCGCCTCCACCCGCCGATCCTCTTGCCAAGAGCAAGAAGAGCTTCCCTGTTCCCGAAATCCTGCCACTCTAATTTAGCAGGTTTCTCACAAAGTCTAGACATTTCCTGAATTGCATGCAAAAAGCTTCAGCTCCACTTCAGCTCCATTAATCCTGCAGCTCCAGGCCCACCAAGGCTGATGCTTCTCCAGCGGCTCTGGGTGAATTACACTTTAAATGACAACTGTCCAACTTCTTGGCAGTGGCTCTCTGCCCTTCTTTCCTGTATTTTTCTGGATGGAAGGAAAGAAATGATAAATCTCTCTGAAGCTTCTGCCTGTCCCATTACAGCAGAAATTAACTGGGCTGGGAGAGTTCAGTGCAAATTGGATGGTTTGTACCAGAGTTAGCTGATAGCATCCCCCAGCAAGCCTGTAAAAACCCTGCTCTGAGACTCTCAGGATGTCTCTGTTGGCTGTGTTATAGATGGAGAAGATGAAAGAGGGCTAATGGAGCAGTTAGAAAGTCTTTTGGTGCCTCATTTACTTTCTACAGAGCCTTCCTTGGCATTAAGTTCAGTCTTGTTTCCAGAGTCCTAAATAGAGCTATTTGCAATATTTTCTTTTAAAGTTTTCTTTTAGATAAGAACGACTTTTTTCCTCAAACAAACACAAAACACGGCTGTTTGCAATTTTCACATTTTCCTGGTTTTAGTGATATCTGGAGAAACCTTTTGAAAAATCCATCTGCATTCAATATGCATTTTACCCATCCTTTCCTTCTTTCTGATTTCCTTTGTCTGTGCCGAAAGATTAAAAAAATTTAAAGAGAAGTAAGAGAGAAACAAGAGACATCAATAAATTCCTATTCATACTCACCACTCTAAAAGCAAGGACTGAATTAAGTCATTTTACCACAATATCACATTGGGAGCTCATGGTCAGTGGCTTATCCAGACATGGAGGGTGCAATCTCCAGGCTGCTCATCTTCATAGAACTGAATCATTTTATTATTTATCCATTGTTTATCCATTTTTAATAATGATATTGTTAGTGGTGTACATGTTGTGTAGATCAGGTGAAGAAATCACCCCTCTGTATCCCTCTAAAACTCCTCTTTTTCCCACTGAGGATTAGTTGGTATTATCTATTTAATCTATCTACTGTGTGTCTTACCAATATCTCCATCTGCTAATTTTGTCACCACTGCTACGTCAAATGCTTTGGGAAGGTTTGTTCCTCTGCAGAAGAATGCACAAGGCAGTTTTGCAACCCCAGATCAGTTTAATTCCACTTTATCAGCCATGTGACATCCACACTCCCACGCTTTCTGCATTCTCTCCCACATTTAAATGCTTCTCAAAAGCTGACCCCAAATGTAATGCAGCCATTTGCCCCTGTATTTCAGAATTTCAGGGTGCAGATCACTCTGCCTAAACACTCAATGTATTTCTGTCAGCAGATATGCATTTCAATGCTCTTAGTTTCTGAACAATTTCAAAGGCTTTGACACCCAAAGGTGATATTAATTTTCCACTGTCATTGTTATTCCAAAGGGATGAAAAAGCCCCACTCACTGTATACTTTTTCTTAGACATCATAAACCATCTCCATCTATCACTGGGTCACATATCACTGCTATTTTTCCCTTTCTATCCCAAAGTGCGTAGCTTTTTAATTGATGCCTTCGTTTTTTTCCTGGATGGCTTCTCAGCACTTCAGATATCGTTATTCAGCCCAGTTGTTATCACTTCCCCTTTTCATCACAAGTTATTACACTGCTTTTGAGTCTCTAATCAGCATTTTTCAGGTCGCTCACAATGAGGGGTTTATTGTGTTTTACTGAACATCTTGTGCAATAGCAGTGGCTTTTACAGTGCTGTGTCATTGGGAGGAAAAAAAAAATAGGCTGTTACCTAACTTGTCCTGCAGTTCAGTCTCTCAGCCTCTCCTGGATTGCTGCCTCTGCCTTCCCCAAAGAGAGGTTCTGGGGATGTTCTGCAAAGACTCTCCAGGTGGGCTCCTCACCCCAGATCTGTTTCCGGATGAGCTCAACACCTCACCCGTAACACTTGTGCAGAGCACCAAGGACTTTTTTTTCTCACATTTTTCTTGCACATCATCAACACGAGAAAGGCTTGGACCTGTTGGAACGAGTCCAGGGGAGGCCACGAAGTCGATCACAGGGCTGGAGCACCTTTGCTGTGGAGGCAGGCTGGGAGAGGGGGATGCTCAGCCTGGAGAAGAGAAGGCTTCAGGGAGTCTTTGGAGCTCCTTCCAGTGTCTAAAGGAATTCCAGAAGTGCTGGAGAGGGATTTATCATGAGGGATTGGAGTGACTGGACAAGGGGGAATGGCCTTAAGCTGAAGGAGGGTGGATTTTGGGATATCAGGAATAAATTCTTCCCTGTGAGGGTGGGGAGGCCCTGGCACAGGTTTCCCAGAGAAGCTGTGACTGCCCCATCCCTGGAAGTGTTCAAAGCTAGCTTGGACAGGGCTTGGAGCAACCTGGGATGGAGGAAGGTGTTCCTGCCCATGGCAGGGGATTGGAATTAAATTATCTTTAAGGTCCCTTCTTACCCAAACCATTTTGTGATCCTACAATTCTATGACCTTCCTCATTAAGAGGCTTCCTGACAGGACTTTAATTCCTGAGAAATTAGACCCATTGTAGTGTTTCTTCCCCTTGTGAGCGATGTCTTGATTCCTGTACCAGTCTCCAGCCCACAGTGGCCATTAGGATTCTCCAGCCTCTGTCTTCCATATTGCTAATAAAGCTTTTAGGCAGATTGATCTGACATTGATTCACATCGTGATCCAAGTGACAGCTCCTTGTGACTCACATGTGCCTTATATCCCAAAGCAGGACATGCTGCTATTAAAGCACTGGATTTGGATTCTGGAGGTCTTGTGCTTGTCCATCTCTCTCTCATTTATCTTCTCACTGTGTTTACACAGGGAATCTATTTCCTTTGAATATTTCTCCTTTGGTACAGCATGGACAAGGTCACTGCCTTCCCACAGGGAAGAATTTTTAGGACATACTAATTAAATTTGCTATGGGCACTGTGTTACCTATGGCCACATGAAGATATCCACACCAAGGAGTTTTTGGTTGGCTGAGATGGCTGCCACTCTGGAGTTGATTTTGTACATCACAAAAAGAGAGATTTCATTATCCTGTGATTTCTCAGTAAATAGCAAATATGAATTTTTGTCACCTCTAGTGCTTGTGTGAGGCATTTCCTCCAGTCAGTAGAGCTAAAGGCACCAGACCTGAGGGGTCTCCATCCATCAGTCTTCTGCTGTGATTGTTTCTTCACTCACCAACACAGGACAAATATTGAAAATTCTGTGTACAGTGAATTACTTTTAGTTCCCAGTATCTTGATTTTTCTACCTGATTAAAAAAAAAAAAAAAAGAAAAAAAAGAAAAAAAAAGAAAAAAAAAAAAGAAAAAAAAGGGCAAAAGAACCCCTTGGATTTTAGTACTTAATTAAAGACATTATTAGTTCTTTTTACCAAAACTTAAGTTTATTGAGACCTCTCTGTGGGTGCACACCAGCTTGGATAAAGGTTATCCTTTGTTTTCCATGCTCCCACCAATTTTAAATTCAGCAGTCCTCTCACAGACAATATCAATTAATATCATGAGTGGTGCTTTGTGTGAGTCTGTTTCAAATGTCAAGTCATTAACTGGCATATTAAATCTGCAAATTTCCCTTCATCCAATAATTTTATAATTCTGTCAAAGAAAGCAATTTTTCATGCTGTAACTCCTTTCACCCCTTTGCACCCATCCCCTGCTGCTCACCACTCAGAAGGTGGCACATTTTATAGTGTCGTTATTTCCCTCACCCCACACTTCAGTGCATGGGGCTCTCGGCAGAATGCTGGGCTGGTCCTGGCCACAGAATAATCATGGTGGCAGGTTTATGAGTGAAACTGTCCCCTTCTTCCTTCCCAGTCACACAGTCCAAGGAGTTTTCTGCTCTGAGCTGGCTCTCCTGCTCTTTTGGCTGTTTGGATGGGGAAGGAAGAGGATCTCTGAAGGATGAGGAGTTGTGACCATTAGAAAATGTGCTAAGGTCATTCCAATTCTACTTGTGCTCAAGGCCAGGCTGGGTCATGTTCTGGTTAACCTGGTCTAGTGGAAGCTGTCCCTAATCATGGAAGGGGATTGGAATAAGATGATCTTGGAAGCCTCTTCCAACCCAAACAACTCCATGATTCTAGAATTCTATAATTCTATTTTGAACATCAAAGTAAACCTGCAGAGTGTGTGAAGTGGAGATTCCCACTTGGGATTCTTCCACAGGGGGAGGGACCACATGTCCCTGCTGCCAAAACCTGGGCCTTTAGGCTCAGACTCTCTTTAGAGAGTGGGAAGAAAACTCCCACTAGACTCATCCTAATTAGAGTAAAGCCTTCCAGGGTGGGTGGCTTTGCTCTGCTCATGTCCTTGGGAAAAGTGAGCAGAGATAGTTTAGTCAGTGTGTGATCATGCCATCAGAAACCTGCAGCTCCTGCTGGGAATTGCTGCGACTTGATGATCTTGGAGGTCTTTTCCAGCCTTGAAGATTCCATGATTCTACAACGATTCTGTGAAATGTCTTATGATGAGGTATTGTGAGCCCGGGTCTGGTTTGGATTTGAATTGAGAGAGGGCAGTTGTGGAAATGGAAACTGGGACCCTTGTCTCTGCTTCTCTACAGAGGTGGCATTGTCTCATCATTGGCACAATATCAGATTTCCAGATTCTAAATGTAGATGAGTTGGTGGGAGAATCACAGAATCATGGAATGGTTTTGGTTGGAACACACCTTAGAGATCACCTCGTTCCAACCTCCCTACCATAGGCAGGGAACCTTCCCCTAGACCTTGTTACTCAGAATTTGAGCTAATTACTCAGAAATATGATTTAAAGAGGTTTTTCAGACCTGTTCCAGTGGATCAGCCTGTCCATCAGCCCCACTCCCCTGTCCGTGACAGCTGGAGCTCATGAACAGTTAGGCTAAGAGCATGAAATGGGAGCTATAAAGAGGTAATTTCTTACATTTCCTGGTTTGGAGTGCATCTGATTAAATAAACATCTTTGTCAAAACGAATGGAGAATAAATTGAGTCAGTAAATGGACAGCTAGTCAACACAGACAGTGGAATTTAGGACATGATTCATTGGATCATGAAGCAGATTTATAAAAAAAGGTCAGGTGACTCACTGCTTAAAAGTGCCTATATCTCTTCATTAATTATAGAGACAACTTGCTTTGACATGTTCAGTCTCAATTCTGTAGACATCTACAGCTACATGGCCTGAGCCAAACTCAAGCTGTGTGCTAAAATCCGAGCTTATGTGATAAAATCCCATCCTGTGAGCATATCCCTGATTTGAAGGGATTTTTATTTTTTTAATTCCTACCCCTGAAGTCTTTAAAAAGTCTGTGCCTGCTCACCTCTCCCCACTCATTTCTGAAACTGAGAACCTCGGGTTATCTTTCCATAGACTTTCAAAACTAACAGTGCAAAAGTGTCATTTAATTAACAACTTGCCACCATCAGCAAGAGTTAGTTTGAGCAGAGACCAATTCATTTTGGAGCTGGATATTTCTGCTACAAACAAGGCAGCAGCACGTGTGATCTACGGCGCCTGTAAATTTTACCAGCAATAATTTTTGGTATTCTTTGAAAATCAATTCCAAATTCTATTAGTTTACTCCCCTCCTCCCCCTCCCTCACCATTCAGATTTAGATCATGGTACTTGGAATAGTTTTAGTCCATTACCTGAATAATTCCAATTATCATTTCATACTACTTTACGGCCACTGCTATTTTTTTTTTTTTTTCCTTTTTACCCCCTTAGTTACAAGACAGAACCAATGCCATGGAACATTAAATGCAAAAGTGGGTGCTTAGGAAGACTTCAAGTATGGGCTAACCCAACTTTTCCAGGTGTCTTTGCACAGCTGCCTCCATCTATCTTTCCCACCTGTCCTTCTGTCTGGTCCTGACAATTCCTCTCCGCTGCAGGCGTGTGGGGAGTTTGCAGGTGGAGGTGATTGTTGGGAGGAAGGATTTGGGACAATCACTGCTCCACCTGCTCTGCTTTCCCACAACAGGGCACCAGCCATGCGTGAAGAATGATAATTACCCACTGTAAATCAAGAAGAGTCAATCTGATGTACTGAATTTTTATCACCCCTCTCTCTGCCTTTTTTTTTTTTTTCCCCCCCCTTTTCTTTTGGCAGGATTAATATTCATGTGTGGATACGGAGACAGGGAGATGGAGAAAAAGTCTTTTTAGTAAAATTGCAAGAAGTTGTGGCTGTTGGCTATAACAAGGTGCTTCCAGGACCTCAGAAGAGATCAGGGTTCTACTTCTGTACATCCTAAAGTAATCCAGAATATTTCTAGTCTGAACAAGCAGGACAAAGGACAGTTTTACACCTTTTAGCAACTGGAAACTGAGGCAGGTAGTTTTTAATTAGTTTAACCTGATACCACAGAGGGAATTGGTGCCACAGCCAATGAGTGGATTCTCATCAATTTAATCTTGAGCAAGGTCTTCAATGACGAGAACACTGTTAAAAACTGTCTCCCCAAACTATTTAAAATGGATTCACAGAATCATAGGATAGTTTAGGTTGGAAGGGAACGTAGAGATCATCTTGTTCCAACCCCCCTGCCATGGGCAGAGACAGCTTCCACTGGACCTGGTTGATCAGTGCCCCACCCAGCCTGTCCCTGAATGCCCCCAGAGATGGGATACAACTTATGGATCATTATAACTTAGGGACCATTTGAACAAAGCTGTTCTGATAAAGTTTGAAAAATCCAGCTTATGTTTGTGGGGGTGTTTTTGCCTTGTCCTTGTCCAAGTCAAGCCAGTATTCCAGAGTTTGTCCTTCTTCTGTGGTATCATGGATTTTCAAAAGGTGAATAGAAATGTGTACCTGACCCCACTTTTATTTATTTACTTATTTCACATATGTATTTGTGATAATGGATTGGAAGACTTTATTTTATTTATTTTATCGAAATGAAAAGTTATTTCATTTGTTACCACTCCTCTTCAACCTCCCTGACCATTTGCTTTCAAGGTATGGATCTCCCTTCTGTCAATTCCACCTGCAAATCTGCACTCCAGTGCCCACCCCAAGCACTGAAATTGCCCATTCCAAAATCTCCAATAGCCTTTCCTAAGTCAAAGCTGAGATCAACACTCCATTTTCTCTTTACTCACCGTGGACTCTCCCTTCATTTCCATGGCTGCTGTCTTCTACCCCTCCCATGGCTCTTGTGAGGGATTCTAGTGTCATCTGCCCCTTTAATTGCCATCCCTGTGTAGCTGCTTCAAGAGTTTCCTTTTCATCAGATGTCTCCTGGGGTGAGATTGATCTTGCCTGGCTTTATACAGGTACAAGAGGCATTTCTGCATCTGAGATACTGATGAAAATGCTTTTTGTAGTTAATGGGAATTAACAGGTACGTTTGGAACACGGTTCTTCAGACGTACTTCAGCATCTCCCTGAGGACGTAGTGAAAAGCACTGAGAAATATTTGTGTCTCTCCAGTGGCTGTAGGGATCCTCAGTGTTGAACTGAGAGAAGTCTGTAGTACAGAAATCTGATGTCAAATGAGAAGAATGTTAACCCTTCTGTCCAAAACAGTAACACAGGGGATCTCCCTCTGCCATCTCCTGGTGACTGACCTCAAGTTGGTCTAATATGTTCAAAACAAAGCTTTAAAATACCCCTCAGCCCTTCTCACTGGCTGCTTTCAACATCCTGAAAATCCTCCGGATCCAAAAGCATCACCGCCAGCTGGGACCTTGCAGCTCCTCACATCCCAGGACCTCAGTTTTCCCATGGAACTTCTCTTTTCCAAATACACAGGGACTATGCTGGACATCCCTGCAAGTCCCACATGTGTCAAAGGATGTCACATTTGATTCAATCCTTTTACTTTTCACCTTTGGGATATCCCTGCCTGAAATAGCAGGAAGATGCTGAAACCAGGGGAAGAGGTGTTGAGGAGGACAGAAGAGCCTAAGAAGGGTCAGGGGCTGTCAGATGAGATACAACACATACCACTTGTGCCAGACCATGTCTGGATCTGAGCTGGACATCCCTGTGGTGAATTCTCATTATTTTTGTTTCCTTTTAGTGCTCTTACATAGCACTGGACGTGTGGCAATTTAATCACAGAGAACACCCATCAATTCTGAGCACTCATCCAGCCTTCTGTTGCTCATGAAGCAAAATGATTGACAGCACCTTTTATCTGCCTCAATCTGTAAACACACATCACTCCAGTGCAGTTCTGCTTCCCTTTCCCTCCTGAACACTCTATGAAAGCAAAAACAAAACAAAAAAACCCAAAAAAAGTAAAGCAAAAAAATATTTTAAAAAATATAAAAACCTCCCTTTTTTTATCAACACCATGTCCTTTTTTGAACAGAAAAAACTTAATATAAAAATAGGAGGTTACAGTGCAGACCCAGAAGTAAACATTGCCATTCACCTGCTTGAGCAGAGTTTAAGTCTCAGTTTGTCTCTTGTGTGGCTTTCAGCTGATGAAGACAGAGCAGTGTGGAAAACCTCTGCCTTCAGCATGTAGGGTGGGCAGAAACCCCCCTGAGCAGCAAGGGGTGTTTGTTGCATCCAGTATAATTCCCTTGCCATGGAATCATAAAATCATGGAATGGTTTGGGTTGGGAGGCATCTTGAAGGTCATTTATTGCAAATCCCCTGCCATGGGCAGATTGCTCAGGGCTCCATCCAAGCTGATCCTCCCAGGGATGCTGGGGGCATCCACAGCTTCTCTGGGAGACCTGTGCCAGGGCCTCACCACCCTCACAGGGAGGAATCTCTTTGTAATATCTAATCTAAACCTGCTCTCTTTCAGTTTAAAACTGAAACTGTCACTCCAGCCCTTTCCCAAAGTCCCTCTCCAGCCCTTCTGAAGCCCCTTTAGGCTCTGGAAGGGGCTCTGAGGTCTCCCTGGAGCTTCTCCAGGTGAACACCTCCAGCTCTCCCAGCCTGGCTCCAGAGCAGAGGAGCTTCAAACCTCTGATCATCTTCATGACCTCCTCTGGACCTGCTCTAATAAGTCCACACCTTTCTTGAGTTGAGGACTCAGAGCAGGTCTCAGTGAAGGATTTTGAATGGGAAAATGCTTCTTGTGCAAAGTATTTGTCCCCAAAGGACACCCAAATGTGTAAATAAATAGATATATATGTGTGTATATACATTTACATAAATATCTATATCTCAGCACAAACCAGCTAAAGGGAGGGGAGGCCAAGGCTTTATGAGATACAGACCTGTGGCTGTTGTTTTGGTTCAGGACATCTGCCTGTCTCTCAGGTCTCTCTCCATGCCCTGTTCCATTTTCTTGCATTGAAAAGTCAATCTGTTTCCCCTTCACTCCCTCCTTCAGCTCTGCTGGTCATGTGAAATTGCTTTCAGAGCTTGCTGCAGGGTGAAAGTGCTTTGGAGCTTTGGAAAACAGGCAGGCAGCAAAGCACCGAGAATTTAGCAGAACAAAGGAGGGGAACAAATAAACCCATTTTCATATTTGCTGCTAAATGTCTCCCAGCCTCCAGCCCTGTTATTCTTCCTCTTAGAATTAGAAAAAAACCCTGTTAGCAGAAAGTGTATTTGCTCTTTGACAGTTTACCAGCATATTATTTAGATGGATACAGCAATTCTCTTCTCCCCTTAATAATAATCATAATAACCATTTTGCATTTATATAGTAGTTTTGTATGTATTTAGATATATAATTCTGCAGTGCATGGCTAAATTTGGGCTTGCAGGAAGCTCTCAAGGAAAGTGAATGTTGTGTTCAAGAGCACTGATATTCAGTGATCGAGCAGATCTCGGGTTTCAGACCTGCAGATGACAGCTCTGGAAAGAAACACCTGCCAAGAGGCACTGAAGGAGCACTTTAATTCCCTTTTGTCTGTAACACAGCCAGAGTCAATCAGATCTGCTTCCCAAGGCAGCGATCCACAGGATTTTATAAAAAAAAAATAAAAAATAAAAAATAAAAAATAAAAAATAAAAAATAAAAAGTAAAAAAAAATCTAACACAAAACGCTCATATGGAGGATTAAAAAAGGGTTTCTGTGGGACTATTTCATTGAATCACAGAATGGTTGGGGTTGGAAGAGACCTTTAAGACCAGCAGATTTCAAAATTTTGCCCATTTTCTGCCACTGGCAGGCACAACTTCCACTAGACCAGGCTTCTCCGAGACCTGTCCAACCAAGCTTTGAACACTTCCAAGGATGGGGCAGCCCCTGGGTGCAGTGGAAAATGTGACTTTAGGATTTTGTAGCCAGAATAGGACTTGTGAAAGGTGAAAATGCCTGCTTAACAGGTGGATGAAGTAAAAATCAGGATGGAAGGCCCATACACTGCTTTAACCCAGTTCACGCCTTTCCCAACAGTCTCTAAATCTCCTCCACTGGCAGCCCAAGCCTCTGAATGGAAATTATTTTTCCCTTTAAAAAACTAATCCCAAAGAGATTTGATTTGGTTGTGACCAAAATATTACAGTGCTGAATTGTTCTAGAAAAAAATAAAAATATAAACCATATATTTTAAACATGTGTAGAAATTGCACAACCACACATATAGAATGGAAATTAAATTCTTCCCTGTGAGGATGGTGAGGCCCTGGCACAGAGAAGCTACAGGTGAAAGTGTTCAAGGCTAGGTTGGATGGGTCTTGAAGAAACCTGGTCCAGTGGAAAGTGTCTCTGCCACAGGATCTTCTTCACAACAGTAAAATTTGCGTGCTCTGGAAATATTTTTAGTGTATTCAACTGAAAATCTTGTTTGCTCTGCATTCAGGAAGAGTTCACCTGTCTGGGACCAGATTCTGCAATCTGAGAAAAATTATAAAAAATTATGCTGAGCATCTCTAATTCCCAGGAAACTGTGAATAATATCCATGGGCAACCTTGTCTTCTTCTCCTAGAGTTTTTGGGAATTTTACTTGTTCCAAAAACATCAAAATTTGGCAAAATGCTGCTCTGAAAGTTGTCTCTTCTCCCACTGGCTTCCCTCTGACTGCAGCAACCACCCTCCCTCCCACCCTCTCCATTTGCTCCTGGTTCCATCCTGAGCGTTGTCCACGGGAAGAGCCTTCAGGTCTGATCTAATCCTTTTTCACACCCAGGAGCTTCACCACACCTGGCAGGTGCCGGGAATCCGGCCAGGTCAGGAGGGATCCATCCAGGGATGGATCAAGGCACTCCCAGAAGTGAAATTGTGCAGCTGAAGGAGCCGTGTGAGGCTCTGAGCATCACGGCATTCATGTGTTACCATTAACACTCCATCCTGCCCCTTGGAGACTCTTTCCCCTTGATTACCTCCCTAAATCAATAATAATGGATTTTTCTCAGAGTTAATTACTTAATTTATTTTTTTTCTTTCTACTTTCAGTCCTTTCCCACCACCCCTCCCCACCACTCCCCATCTCTGGAATCATTGCCAGCTTCCCTCTCTTGCATCAAAGCCCTGTGTTCATCACAGGACTGTAATTTATACAATTTCTTCTGCTCACTTTTCTTAATTGTCTCATTTGTAATATTCCATCCTTTTTTCCCTTTTCAGTTCATTCAGAATACTCGGGCTGGCTAAAATAAATATGTATGTTTAATTTTAATTTAATTTGGTGAGTGAGGGATGAGTATTAATCAGGGCTGCTTCTGAATCCAAGGCACATCAAGTCTCAGCCATGAAAACAGCATGTGTGGCTCGTTTTCACACCCCTCCTGTCACTTTCCTATAACATGCAAAGCTCTGAAATTCTCTGCCTGAGATGCAGGTATTCAGAGGACTTCCCAAACTCTCCAGGGGTGATTAATAACCAAGAAGAAATTGAGTCAGACTGGAAGACAGAGGGCTCTGACTGGGTTTTTTTTCACAAGGTCAAGAAACACCCAGTTTTCAGAGCAGGTTGCAGTAGTTCTATTCAGTGTAAACCTTGTTTCCCAAGTGTCTCTCATGGACCATTTGCTCTCCCCACCAGTCCTTGTGTCTTGTCTTCATCACAGGCTTTATCCCACCCACTTAAAATAGGCCCCCAAACTGTTTTTCTCACAGTACCACTCCCTGTGAATCCCCACCAGAAACTGCCTGTATTACAGTCAGAATCACTGAGGCTGGAAAAGACCTCTAAGGTCATTGAGCCATTTCAAGGGACGTTCCGTTTCCAACAGGCTCAAAGTTTTATTCCAACTTGGTATCACGATATTTTTTTAGGAGTTTCTCCCTATTTTTCGTCTACATGTGAGCCTTTGGAGTATTCAGTGCACATCCAAGGCAGGGTTTAAGCCCTTCTGGCTGTTCTCTTGGTGACTGACACCTCACCCCATCGTGGAAAGGCCCTCCAGGTCCTCAAATCACATCAGTCCTTGGCCAGAAACCTCCAAATGTTGGCATCTGAAGGGTCTTTAGTGGTCAGGCACATTCATACCCCATCTCAAAAACTTCCTTTACAGCCGAGAGTAATGAAGGAACTCCCCTTTGCAGAAGTCTTGGTGGAAAACTCAGAATGAGAATATGAGGGAATCTAAGGGGACAAAAGTTCCCTCCCTAAAATGTCCATTTCTCTGCCCAACATCCCTGAAGGTTACTTCAGCCTTCCCTCATTTCTGTTGATGCAAGAAGGGAGGAAGACACTAAAGCTGAGGGGCAGGATCAGGGCTGTGGTACCCAAATTATGATCATTTGGTGTCTGTCTTCCTTACTAGGGCGTATTCCACTTTCTGCCCCCACTGCTTCCATTCCTCCTTTGCCTTCCCAGTAGTAGATCCCAGAGCTGATTTCCCAACTCAAAATACACCCCTGAGGTGTTTCCAACCAGTTTCCCAAGGTGTCCCAAAGCTGCCATTCCTTGGCAGTGCACCCTGGTGTGTCTGGGAACACAAGGTCTGAAGCAGGCTCTGGGCAGTGTCAGATTCACCACAGGAGCTGGGATGATGCACCTGAATCCAGTGCTGATCCCTTCAGGAACTTCAGGTGGGCTTGGCAGCACTCAGGTGGGGGCTGCTCCAAAAGCCTTTTCGTGGGCACTTGTGAACCCATTGCCCAGGCACTCACACACAGATGCAGGGCTGTGATATTTTGTCTATGTTCACCCAACTTTGCCCTAAACCTGTACAATTTCTTGTCAGTGCGTGATCCAGTGAGACAAGCAGAATTTTATTTTAGAAGATACAGCATTTCTCTTTGCCTGAAAGCAACAAAGGACTCCAGTACCTCTGGAGACATCCCTCTTTTCTCCCCACCCTCTGGACTCCCCACAAGCTGTTTTATTGTGAACTGTGCAGTGCTGCCAGCAGATAATAGGAGTGGCCACCATTAAACAAGGCAGATGTAAAACTAAACTCAGCGAATCACTTCAGCTCACAATAATAGTGCCCATAATTTTTAGGGCTGCATAAACGGTGATGCATTTATTTTTTTTTTTTTGGGGGGACAACAGTTCTTACTGTGCTATCTCTGTGTGTTTTATCTATGAATTTTACTTTCTCTTTTTATTTTATGTTGTTTTACCCTGCTGAACACACCTGTAGCACAAAGGAAAGGAAGTATCTGAATTCTTTGGCTCTCTCCTGTGAAAATGACCCCTGCAATCTGTAGTGGATTTGGGAGCAGTGTCAGTTCCAGAGGGCCCCTTTCCTTGCTGCAATGAATCCATGTGAAAAGGCTGTTTTAAAGGCAAGCATTTGCCCTTGTGCTGTTTCAAGGATGGAAGGAGGATGGAGCAAGAATGGGCCCATTTGTACCATTTGGAGGGGGAGGTGATTCTCGGTAGACTCCCCTCTGTTACTCAAAACATTGGAATGTTTTGAGAGAGGGACACATCCAGCTCTCTTCCAGGATTCAGGAGTGTTTGGGGTTTGATAAATCACCTTCAGATAAACACTGGGGGTCTGGACTGTTCCTGTTAAGGGTTATTGGGCTATGCAATCCCAGAACATCGATCTCTAGAGGGATTATTCCCAGTGATGATCTCAGGAGTGTTTCTACTCTACTCTGGGAGAGAGCTCTAGCAGAAATAACTGTTGGAGATTTTTTTCCCTGTGATGTTCTGTATAGGTGTCCATCCACAGGGAGGCAGCAGGGAAGATCTGCACTCAGGGCTTGCATTGCCCCCTCTCTATCCCAAGAATCTCTTGTTCCTGAGAAACAGTGATCCTGACTTTGTTCATCTTTAGTCACCTCAAATTTTCCCAGTAAAGGCTAAAAAAAAAAGCTTTATCTCTTTTATTCACCTTCATGGGACATCTGTATTAGATGAGGTTGTAACCCAGGCAGCATTTGGGAGAAGGACATTTTCCTTCTCCTCTCCATTTGGGAAGAAAAATATTCCCAGGATAACATCGACTGGAGGAGAGCACATTAAGGAGTGCCTTGGAAAGGTTGCAACCAGAACATGGTTGGAGTTAAGCATCAGAAAGAGATCTACAATGAGGCCAAGACTGACAATTCCTCCTCAGGCTGAGGGATCTTCTTCCCTAGAGTGTTTTACAACTGTGGGTGGGCTGTCAGGACCCAGGGGAGAGGACTGTTTGATGATCTCCTTATCCACTACCTCAGGGAGCATTAACAGCCCCCATCTCCTGTTTCCATCCCTGAGGATGAGATGGACACGACCTTCTTAGGCCAATGCTGAGGGACAAGGGCAAAGCACTGGGAACAGTTTCTGGATCACCTATCCCAGTGAAAGCTGAAGGAATCTGAGGGATCCCTAGCAGAATAAAAAGAGGAGTCAGAGGCATGGGTGACCCAAAGGGTCAGAGGGAACAGAAATGGGAAATGGGTTAAATAGTGTCCAAATCTTTACACTTTTAACCCTGTTCCTTCTCTTTTTCTCCTCCAGAACATACACAAGAGGTTCTTAGTTTGGAGAAACATCAAGAATGGCCGTGACCCTCACTGGCTGTGTGTCTGTGGGGTGAGACAAAGCACAACAAGGCAGGGCAGAGCTCTTCCAGAGCTGGTGTGGCCACCATTGTATCCGTCCAGAGAGAGTGTGCCATGAGGACAGCAACCTCACCCAGCCCTAATGCACACTTGGAAAACTCCTGGCCATGCTGAAACATCTTCAAGATCAGCTCAAGCAGCAGGAGGACCTTCATCACTGAGAATATTTGATGGATACAGGCTTGATGATAGCCAGTTTTAAAGGATATTCCATAGCTCCTGACTGTGTCCGTGCCCAACCATGGACATGGGAACCACTGCAGTTCCCTTAGACAGATCCAAAGTTCCAAAGGGATTTGTGGTGGCTGGAACCCCAGATTTATGGGATGTGGCACTGGGGAACACACACAAAGATCACCACTAGGCATGGGCCTGTAACATCCCACAAAACCTTTTCCATCACTTCAGGAAATTTCTGAGTTGCAATGGTCAGCGTGACAGCTGGGGACAAGGGGTGGCTGATCTAGGCTGGCATGGGTGACATGAAACAGCATTCACATTAAAAAAAACAAAAAAAAAAAAAAACAACAAAAAAAACCAACAAAAAAACCAACAAAAAAAACAACAAAAAAACCAACCAAAAAACCACAAAAAAACAACCAAAAAACCACAAAAAAACCTTCTTCCTCTCCTCCAAGTATTTTCTGCAGGGCAGTGTGACCTCAGTGCTCTACTTCACAGACTGCAATAATGGACACATTTTATTGAGTCTGTGGGCAACCTGCCAGCAGTCTGGTCTGGAGGTCTGGAGTCAAAGGGCAGAGATGGCAAGTATCACTTTTTTTGTTTACTTCCAGGGACACATCTTTGCACTACAGGGACACTATTTATTTCCTCGTGCTCACGGGGAGCTGAACTAGAACTTGGATTTTTTTAAATAGCTTTCTCTAAATAAACTTTATAAAGCCCTAGCCCAGAAAAGGCTATTATGGCCATGTATTTTGACGAGACTCTTACTAATTCCACAGAGCCCTAAGGAGGGAAGTCTATTTAAAAAGATTCGTTAGGAGAGCTGTGACTAATCTGAGCTGACCTAATTAACCCAAAATGTCCTGTGTGGAAATTGTTGTGGATGCTGAATAAAAGGCCCGGGCTGAATGCACATAAATTTTCCGTCTGCACTTTCATTCCCAAGGAAGCAGTCAGTTCTTTAAGTGTTATTTCTGGATTGGTATTCAGAGCCTACACCTTGCCAGTGGCTTCTTCCTGCAAGGAAGCTAAATGCTTTCACCTCACTGTGGAAAAAAAAAATAATAATAAAAAAAAAAAGTGATGCTCTTGACAGCAGCAAATTCTTTTTACACTTGGTAATATAAACAGGTTTCATCCACGTGTGATGTCTTCACAGGAAACACCTGCCCTCAGCTAATTGGGAGAGATCCAGGCAATTCAGGCAGTGGAGCATTGTACAGCTGTGTACAATGCCTTTTGTCATTAGGAATAGTCATCCCAAAATAAAGTGGGTCAGCTGGACCCTGGAGTATCTTATTTTTTTCCCCACTGACTAAACAGAAAACCTCCTCGCAAGGAGCTGTGGTAAAGACATTTCTATGGTAGGATTAGCAGGATTGGTGGGATGAATCCTGCCCTGAATCTCAGGTGCCTGCTGGGCTCTCACGCTGATGCTCACACCAGAGAAGGGCACAGGGTTACTGGGTAGGGAGGAATCTTGTCCAAAGGAAGGTTTTGCTCCTTGGCAGCAGAAGATCGGGGAGGTGAGAAGCAAGACAGTGTTTAATAAACTGCACAGTACCTTTATTTACACGGGGAACTGCTGGAGTCAACAGAGATGTGTGAAAATAGCCTGAGGAAGCGACTTTCCCAATGTTACACGTGAGGGATACAGAGAAAAAAAAACATGGGAGAGGTAAAAGACTTTGGCCCTCTGCTTTGGCAGAGGGGTCAGAAAGGGGAGGTTGTAGAGTTACTTGTCAGGGTGAATCTGCAAAACCAAAACACAGTTTGGATGGGTGGATCAGAGACACATCCAGTCTGGAGCTGATGGACTTTCAGGGCATGTGTGGCATCCAAGGAAATGGTGTTTGTGGCAGGCATTGAGGAAGGAGCTGAAAGAAAATGCTTTATTGGTGCTCTGTTTTGAGTTTTAAGCTGGATCATTCAGGAGAGGAAGGAAAGCAAAGAATCATAAAAATATAGAATTATTTGAGTTAGAAGGGACCCTAAAAGTCATCTGGTTCCAGCCCCTGGGAGGGGGGCAGTCTGTAGCACAGATTTGAGCACACAAAAGGACATTTATGGGTCAGTGTCAAGGAGAAAGGATGAGGTTTCCATTTGGAATGTGGCTGGCAAGGACAATTATTTTTATGGTGCCTTTGCATAACAATGATGGATAAGCGTGTGTCTGTGGGTTAATTTTCCTGGAGATAAGTAGTGAGAAGGGGTCTGGAGACTCACTATCAGAAAAAAAAAACCCCAAAAACACAGAAGTTAAGATTAGATTCTTGAAACTGAGAAGAAACAAAATCTTAAAACCCAGAAACTATCTTAACCTTGCAATTGTAAACAGTGCAAAGAAAGGAAACAGATGATAAAGAAAAACAAACAGGCAGTTCCAGACCTGTCCATTCTTAAAAGGTATGGGACACTCCAAGTTTAAAATATGCACATGAACCTGGAACATTACTTCTTTTTTTAGGGAGGAATTATGGGTCAGGATAAATTGACACCACTGCCTTTGTGCTCTCTGGCAAAAGGTACAGGCTGAAATTACCTTTTATTTAAAAAATAAAAATAAAATTATATCTCTGTTATTCTAGTCACTGACTGGAGGCATTTGCAGTGCTGGGTTGTCCCTCCCTGGTGTAGGACAGCACAATGAATGATGCTGGTTTGAGCAGGAAACAGTGGAGGAGACACTGCCAGTATCGATGCATCAATGGCGTAGCCCTGCAGCTTCAGCTCCTGAATATTTTGGGACAAATACTCTTGAATCATAAAGTTATCTCGCTCCTCCAGGGCAATGCCTTTACAGGGGCATCACCCATAGATAAGATGACTTTATTCCACAGCCAAACTGTCCTATTTATAAATGAGGTTTGATCCCAGTCCGCAGATACCACTTCACATCTGAGCTGGGCATGTGTGAGTCAGGCTCCCTTGAGTTAATTTTTTCCCTTCAGGGAGAAAATCGAGGAGGATTCCCAAAGAGAAATCCCATTCCTCACTATGGAGTGACAGGGATGAGAAAGAGAATTGTGGGTAAACTCTACTGTCTTGAATTTACATGAGCTTAATTTTTCCCCCTCCAAAGCTGACTGGGTGAAAACACCTGTCAGAGAAGGCAGAAGGGTGAGATTCTGGGTTAAGAGGTATCACACACCACTGAGTACAGCACTCCCAGGTGTCGTGTGTGAGGCAGGATGAGTTAAGAGAGAAATCTGAGCACAATATAAGGATCAGAAGGGAAGTAGCACTTTTGAAAAAGGTACCAACAACTCTCTCCTTCTCCTGTTTCAGTGTGGAAACAGCATCTGGATGGGCTGGAGGGATGCTAGGGAAAGCAGGGCAGTCTCATGTTGTGGACCAAAGCAGGGGACAGAGACAGGCTTCCTCTTTTTTATATCTTTATCCTTTTTTTGACAGTAGACCTTTTAATCTGTGCTTGGAACAGAATAATAATAATGCTCAATTTAATAATATTAACATTATTATTTTTTACTAATAATCATGAAACAACAGCAGTAATAATAACAATAACAGCAGCAGGTTTCTTCAACGTTTGTGAGAAAATGGGAGGTCCTAAGCCATAATCTCCATTTACAAGCAAATATATGATTTCTTTTATTTGTTTTGTTTTTGTTTTGGTTTTTTTTTTAATGTTTAGACAGCCTGTTATCAAAAAGTCCAGTCCATTCTGCTGTTTTGAGAAGATGCAATGGTTGTGTGATTGTCTCACAGTTGTCCAGTGCTTACCTCTCCTTCTGGGTGCAAACTGTTACCTTTGCAGAGAGACCATCACGTAACTGGTGACATTGATATATTGAAAATGTATCATTTTCTTCTTTAAAAGGATTAATAAAAATATAAATAATAAAAATATTATAAAAAAAACATAACTTGTGTTTCATCTCTCTGCTCCTTGCTGGCCAGGGACTCCTGCCTGTCAAAAAACCTAAACACATCCCAGCATGGGGAGCTGAATAATGCAACTGCAATTCCCAACAACACTGTCAGGAAGCCTGGAAATGCCTCTTTCTGGGTTCCTTGTTTGCAACAACATCTCACCATCCTGTTTTTTCCAGGTGACATGAGGTAAAGCTGCTGGAAAGAAAAAAGAAAAGAAAAAAAAAAGTAGCTGGGGTTTATCAGAGGTAGGATAAACTGGCAAGGCTTTTATGTAATCAAATAACCTTTTCCCTTTTACCTCTTCTCTCCTCTGCCTTTTCCTTTCCTCTCTTCCCTCCTTTCTTCTCTCTTCCCCACTTTTCTCCAAGGCTGGTGTGGGTGAAGGTTGGCTGCTCACTAAGGTCAGACACTCACTGGCAAGGACCAAAAGAGCAAAACCCTACACTGGAAGGGATTTGGGGCAGGAAGTGTTTATTCAGTGTCTCCCATCCAGGATGTCACACAGCGAGGCCCTGACCTGGTTGAGACTGTCATGAGTAATATATAAATCAGTATTAATCATCGTGAGCAGCAGCCACCTTGGGATGAGAAAATGATTCATTACTCCAATCTGCTGAATTATTCACTCTTCTGGTGCAAAAATGGCATGAAATATGAGCTCTGAGGATGTGGAGGCTTTTATCATGATAGGGATTTCATTCTGGTACCAGAGGTAAACTACAGCTGGCGTAAAAAAAAAATAATAAAAAAAAAAATCTGAAATTTGCGATGAAAAATGTGGGAGTATTTTTATCGAATAACACATTTTATTAAAAATATCACTTCTTTTGTCTGCACTTTTTTTTTTTGCATTCTAACACAGAAACAGCTTGTTTAAGTCTTCGCCATCCAAAATTATACTCATCACAATACAACAGGAAAATAATTAAAAACATTTAAAAGTTGAAATTTCAGTTTTATAAAGGATGAGTTTTTTCCAGAAAGAGAAGTAAATATTTACTGAAAATAAGATTTTTCTGTAAAAAATGAAGCATTTTTCAGTTGACTGTATGAGCTTCTGGGAATAAGGGTTTCTTTAGAGATATTGACAAATGATGTGAATAGGAAAATTTGGGAGAAATTCAAGAGGGTGAATATCAGGGAGCATGTGAGTTAATCTCTCCTGCACTTGTGTCCAAACAAAAAATCTGGAGAAAACTGTCATTTGCTCAGAAAATTAAACTGCACCCAATGTTATGATCTGACCAGTGAGAACATGAAGTACAGAAATAATTTTAAGAGATTTCTTTTTGACTATAAATTTTAACTTAAATTTCCCTTTCAGTTTGCCACTGAGGGGCTCCTGGAGCATCATGGAAGCCCCTTATTTTCTGGAATGATTCTTTGTTCTGATCCTGTTATTATATATATTATATGTAATTATATTATATATATTATATGTGATTATATGATATTATTTTTGTGTGATTATATTATATAATGTGTGATTATATGATATTATATTATATATATATATGTTATATATTAAGGTTGTTGTTGGTAGTGGTTGTTACCTGCATGTGTCCTGCAGAGCAAAAAAAGAGTTCCACAGAGTGAGAGGTGTAATTTAATGCAAATCAAAGAGACAATATCATTCTGAGAGATCAAAACAAACTCTGTGAATACCTTTTCTCTGCCAGTCCCTTCTCAGTAGATGGAGCAGTAGCAGAGATGACAGCTACCAGTGCTATCAGCTCTGCTATCTCATACAGAGAGCTCTGAAGACAGATTTATTTTGAGTAAATTATTGCATTTCCAACATCTGATTCTTGGATCATAATAGTCATAATAATAATTCTGGCCATTTGATATCTATTTTTAATTCTAATATCATTTTTCTTGAGGGCATTTTCAGCTAAACAATATTGGTTTTACTGCCTGGGTAGGAAATAAAACCACAGTACACAGAGAGCGACATAAATTAAATAAACCATACCAATAGAGTGCTTTAAAACCTTTTCCTCATTGGAAGTATTTAGGGATGTGAATGAATTAGGATATTGGTTTTCCTTTTTCCATCCCAGTCTTTCCAAAGACTGCCAGCAGGGGATACACCTTCGAGAATGTTAATGAATGCCAGCCTAATGAGATCCCATTAATATTATTAAATTACCCAGAGAACACTATTCATCACTGTAAACTCATTTAGCAGGGAAGAAACTCACCTGAATTACTGTAGGGTCCTTGGCAGTTACCCAAACCCTGTGATTTGGGTACCAAGGCAAGTTCCTGACAGTTTACTGACACTGATGCTGTTTTCTGGAGCTCACCAGAACCCCATCCTCACTATGGACCTCGGGAGGATCGTTTTGTCTTGAGGAAAAGTTGTGTGGCAGAGAGGAGATCCACATCCAGGATGATGAAGAGGAATGGGCATCCACTGCCCTTTCTACTCTGCCAAATTGGCCCTCCTCCCCTTTTCCCAGCTGGTCCAACCCTACCCAGCAGCCTGTTCCTCTGGACTGCTGGGGGCTGTGGGGTGTGGAGTGGGGACAGCCACCCAGCTTCATCATCCACTGGAGCCCAGATGATGGATGAGCCCAGCCCTGGCAGAATGATTAGCATATAACTCATAAAACCCAGTGAACTCACAGAGCAGGGCAGGGAGAGGAACCCACAAGGGAGAAGGAGAAACGTTAAATTAAAATCAGGCTGTGTAAGTATGAAGACAAAGTTCACCTTCCAGCCTGGGTGAGCACCCCAGCATCAATCAGCCTGCTATTCAAGCAGAAGTTATGGCATGGGAAAGTGGGAAGGATGGAGGATTTTTATATGTTCTTGTGTTCTATACTGTTGGCTTTTTCAGGGATTGGGTCCCCCATTTTGCCCTTCCCAAATGAACTTCCCAGGTAGTTTTTGCTTGAACTTATTCCCCTCTGAGGTAAAACTACCTCTAAAGACTCCTGTGGCTGGAAAGCTTCCTGGTGGGGAAGGATCTGGAGGTGTTGGTTTGGTTGAACATGAGCCAGAATGTGCCCAGGTGGACAAGAAGGCCAAGGGCAGCTGGCTTGGGTCAGCAACAGTGTGGCCAGCAGGACCAGGGCAGCGATTGTCCCTCCTGCTGGGCAGTGCTGAGGCCACACCTCAAGTGCTGGGGTCAGTTTTGGACCCACCACAAGGAGGAGGGCATTGAGGTGCTGGAACATGGCCAGAGAAAGGAGCAGAGCAGTGAAAGGGGCTGGAGCACAAGCCTGGTGAGGGTGCTCAGCCTGCAGGAAAGGAGGCTCAGGGAGACCTCACTCTCTACAACTCCCATCCAGAAGGGTGGAGCTGGTGGGGGTTGATCTCTTCTCCCAGGGAACAATGGACAGGAAAAGAGGAAACAGCCTTCTGTTCTACAAGAGGAGGTTTAGGTTGGACACTAAGAAAATTTTTATCATGGAAAGTGCTGTCAAGCATCGGAACAGGCTGCCCAAGGAAGAGGTACAGTCCCCACCCTGGAGGGATTTAAAAGCTGTGTGTGGCACTTGAGGACATGTTTTAAAGGTAGCTTTGGAATTGCTGGTGGAAAGGTTGGGCTCAATTATCTTAAGATGACTTTTCCAACCTTAACAATTCTATGAACTTTTTTGTTGGAGAGAGAAAACTACATGAAGAATCTGACAAAAGCTCACAGCTTATGTGTGGCTGTCCATCCATATTCTTAAATTGTAGGATACTTCCCTGAATTCAAGAGTGAAGGGATAAAACTTGGTCTGACATGAATTACAGGACACAAATCTAGAAAAAAATATTGCAGAAATTTACTGTGATGGGAAGCTGAAGTTACACACAAGAGCAAGGATACCCTCCAAGCATTGCAAGGGGTGATGTGAATCCACATCTGTATTTAGCACTGGGACAAATGTTTTTCCACTCTTCCTCATCTGACTTGCCATCAATGACACTGTGGTGGCCAGCAATTACTGGAGCAATTGCAGTGGTCACTTTTATGCCCACACAGAACAATTCCTCTTCCCAATGAATCTTTGCTGCAGCACTGGGACATAGCAGTGAAAAATACAGGTGCTCATTATCAGCACTGGAGTTTATTAGGCACAATTTGATATCTGGGCATAATTTGATTTAACTTGGCAAGGGTTTAAAAGCCAGCAAGCTGAAAATGCCTGTCCAAGCTCCCCTCATCTCCAACTTGATAACTAATCATTGCAGACTGGTGATTTTACACTGAAACACATCTGGTGACATATAGAAATGGCATGTATAATTCATAACAAACCATTTGGTCCGTTTATCTGCTTAAAAGTGGCTCACAAAGAGATCACAGTTTTCTGAAGAGCGGCACATTTGCCATACGCTGCCTGCCAATAACGCTTGGTGTGTAGACAGTTCATGAGCAGTTGGCTGTGAGCATTGAATGTTTTGGCCTATGCCCATTTTGGAACAACTGTGCTGCTTTCATCTCTTCTTGGAAATGAACCCATTCAAAGCCTGGCAGTATTTAGGTGGGAGACTGCTTGGGAATCCTGGATGCTTTACTAACAAGCCAAAGAAAAGCAGGTAAACAACAGAAACCAGATCGGAAAAAGAGGACCCAAGCCATGCTGATGAATGGGAATAGAACAAATCAGAATCCTGTTGCTCCTAATTAATGTTCCAACCCCCAGAATCATTCTGTTCCCAGCCTGATAGACTTTGCATTATATATTCTTACAGGGCATTGTTCTGGGTGAAGATTAGCTAGTTAAGGGAAGAAAATGGCTTAAAATGCTAATTTTGGCATTATTTAATAATCTCATAATAATAATAACAGTGATGTTATAATTTTGGACTGTATAATTCTCTCTGAGGTCATGTTAGCATAAACCAACTCCTGCACAGACATTATATGGCAGCCCTTAATATTCATGCTGTTTTCAAATACCAACTTATGGCTCTCTTCCTTTAGTCACCTGAGTATCCCCTACCTTTGGGTGGCCATGTGGGACATCTCCTAAGTGATGTTTTTAAGCAGTGTTGAACACTCAGACTGAAAAGGAAGTCAGGCATTGCATTCAGACTCTGCAACAAACAGCAAGATGGGGACATTG
The DNA here is from genome assembly GCF_049639895.1 of Pseudopodoces humilis. Classification (NCBI taxonomy): domain Eukaryota; kingdom Metazoa; phylum Chordata; class Aves; order Passeriformes; family Paridae; genus Pseudopodoces; species Pseudopodoces humilis. Next base: position 2,284,377 of record NC_142200.1, on the reverse strand, counting down.
TATATTTTGAGACAATATCAATTTTTTTAAAAAGGTTTGCAAGCAAAATGATGGGTGTGGAAACACAGAGTGTCCCAGACCAAAGATGTCCTGGCCAGATCAAACTCTCTGAGATAAAATGAGAATAAAGATCAATGGGGCAGAGCAAAAGAATATTTTCACTCCTCCCATTGTCAAATGATATTAAATTTGTGTCTAGCAGAGTTTTGTGCTTGTTTGGAGGTGTTTTATGCAAATGATCTTGGTTCTGATATAACCAGGGTGTTCTCATTATCTCTGTAATGACTAAATATTGCTAATTGGGTACAATCCATCAACTCATAAAAGCTTTAGAAGAAGAGATAAGAGAATAAGGGTCATTAAGTCATATTTTTGAATGCTTTCTTACATTCTATTGGTTCTTCATGTATCAAGATCAATAGCATATGTTTACTGAAAGCATCCTGCCTGAGAAAGCAAATGCATTTTCTCTGAAAATATCAGGAGATGAGATTCTGTCTCCTCCCTGGATAGTTTGTTTCAGTGATTAATCACCGTTAATAATGTGTGTCTTTCCTCTAATTTGGATTTTTCTGACTTTGGTTCTCTGCTTGTGATATTTGTTTTGCCTCTCTCTGCTAGATTGAAAAGCTTGAACAGCCAAAATTTCCTCTGGTGCAGGTAGGTCTGTGCCACAACCTAGGAACTGCTTTTCTTTTTTTTTTATTTTTTCAATAAACAGCATGACCTCTTTATGTCTCATTTAATAAGGAAACTTTCTCTTCATCTTAACTTCTAGTGCAGTATTTTCCAGAACCTCCAGTGACCTTTTGAAAAAGATCAGCCACAAAGTGACGCAAATTCAGCAATACCAGCTTGACCAACTCTCTCTGTAAACAGAGATTTGCTTTTCACTCCCACTCCCTTCTCCCTTGGTCAGCCAGCCAAAGGCTGCTCTTGCCACAATGTTGTGTTGGGAGGTCACGGCTGGTTGCCATTCAGCTCCCAAATTCCTGTTTGCAGCCCCTGTGAGCTGGAAAATCATATTCTGTTCTGTGAGCACAGCCCGTGCTCCTTGTTCTTGGCATTTGGCTGGAGGAAGCTGTTGGAATGGTTGTCCTAAAGGACTTCTCCATCCCCATGACCCACTGCTGTGGCCATAACTCCTATTGACTTCTGCCCTGATTGCCTTTGGAAATGTCTCTGGGAAACTTAACCTCGCCAAGGCTCAAAATCTCAGCAAGTTCTGAGATGTCCTAAAACAGGATAGAAAATTACTTCAAGGCTTCAGGAGCAGCTGAGGTCACATGGGTTGTTCAGAGACTGAGAGGAGACTTTGTTGTGGTCTTCAACATCCTCATGAGGGGAGACACTGCTCTCTTCTCTGGTGACAGGACTCAAGGGAATGGCCTGAAGTTGTGTCAGGGGAGGTTTAGGTGGGATATCAGGAAAAGGTTTCACACACAGAGGATGGTCAGGCACTGGAACAGAGTTCAAGAATTGTTTGGATAATGTTGGCTCATGGTGGGACTGTTGGGGGTGTCCTGTGGAGGGTCAGGAGCTGGACTTTGATGATCCTTGTGGGTCACTTCCAGCTCAGGATATTCCATAATGACCTTACTTGGAGACCGTTACATTTTTTGCCTTTCACATTCTTGGCTTCATTCTTACCTCAATTTCCTGACAGTTTGAGATTTTCCCACTTTACTTATTCTTTCTTAAAATTTTGTCCTTTTCTTTTTGCCCTCCCATCTGGGATTTCTAAGAAGTGCCAAGTAAATAATGAAAATAAAAATTTGTGTGCAAGGTGCTGCACCTGTGTTAGAGCCTTTCTGGTTATCAATAAAGACTGGGGGATGAATGGATTGAGAGCAGCTCTGAAGAGAAGGACGTGGGGACACTGGTGGGTGAAAATTTGGATAATGCAATGTGGTGAGACACTGGACCAGGCTGCCCAGAGAAGCTGGGGCTGCTCCATCATGGGAGGGGTCCAGAGCCACGTTTGCTGAGGCTTTGAGCAAACTGATAACAAAGTCCCAGGTAACAAGTGAAAGGACAAGAGGAAATGGCCTCAAGTTGCACCAAGCGAGGTTCAGGTTGGATATTTGGGTTTCTTCACTGGAAGAAGTGTCAAGTGTTGGTTGTCCAGGGAAGTGGTAGAATCATCACCTCTGGAAGTGTTCAAAAAACACGTGGATGTGGCAGTTTGGGACACAGTTTAGAGGTGAAGATGACAGTGTTAGGTTAACAGTTGGACTCAATGATCTTAGAGGTCTTTTTCCAACCCAAGCCATTCTCTGATTCAATGAAAAAAATACATAAATGCATTTTTTCCATCTGCATGAAAAGAAAGTCTGGTACATACAGAAGAAATAAAGGAGCAAACAGCCATAATAAATGCCCACAGACACAAAGATAACAGCCTATATATATATAGATACTTCTACTTGAGGCTTTCACTTTATCAGGAAATTCTAATAGCTTTTTAGTCAAAGTTATCCTGTCTTGATTGCAGATGCTTGGCTTTGGGCCATCTAATAAATTATTCCTAAAAGACTCTCAGTTTTCATTCACAATTTCCTGTCTACACTTATGTCAATTTCTCTCAAATTTTTTCTCAGCTTTGAGGAATGAGCCCTTTTAGCACACAAAGCACATATTCCATGTTTGAGATTGTCCTTTCCATGCCCATAATAAATGTGATCACCACGGGGAAAATTGCACCATGAAGGGAGATGAAAATGATAAGTCCACAGTGTGGATTTTTTTTCAACTTTGGATGAAATTTTCAAGTTTCTAAATCACCTGGAAGAAATTATCAGAGCTCCATTTCAGGGAGAAGTACAGCACAGTTAAAACACCTAAAACTGTGTGAGCAAAGCTGGTTTCATGCTTTGCTCTTTGTGTACAACACATTGATGATAAAATAAGGTTTAAAAAAAATGAGGTGGATTTTAAGGAAAGCACAACTGAAATGAATTTGTCACGTCTTACAGTCAGACAATATGTTTTCTGATGTCTAGGGAATGCTGAAGCATGCAAGAAATCATCAGGAGAGGAAACATGAAAATAGATTTAAATCAAGCTCTGAACAGTGCAAACTATTTTTAAAATGCCCAAGTCGTATTGCCCCTTGCTGTGATCTGGCATTCAAAAAATCTTACCAAAAAGTCAAGCTTCTCACCAATATTTTCAGATATCAGGTGGGTGGTTTGATGAAGGAGTTACTCTCAGAGTGGCTTTTTCTGTTTCTCTGTTTGCTGGCAAAGAGCTCTGGACAAACTCTTCTGTTTGAATTGACAAAGTATTCAGCAGTGTATGCAAACGACCCATTATCATATTAATATTTTCCTCAAGGTCATTTGAATGGAATTTATTCATGCAGAGTATAAGCAAACTGCTGTGAAGATGAGTCTCCAAAGTCAGCTGTGTCTTCCCTCATTCCCCAAAATCTGATATCCATATAACACACACCAGCAACCACAGGAAGAACAAGCATTGGCTTTCACAGGGAAAATGTTGATGGCTTTTTCTTTCCTGCAGTTCTAAACCATTTCCTGTCAATATCAAGAGATTTGATAATTCGTGACTGTGAGCTTTCAGCTGGAGTTAGACAAAGAAAGTTGTGCTGTTCCTTCAGGGATGGGGCTCTATTTGAATGGGAGGCTGCTCCTGACACCTGGAATACTGCTGTGATGGAGCAATCCCATCTCATAAACCCAGAAAACTCACTCCCCAGAGGGAGAGAAGCCACAGCAGCGACCAAGTCACGCTCTAGGCTGGATTTTTACTTCAAGCCAACTAAGAATTGTACCATTAATTAAGACAATTAAGTAGATTTCCTCAATATCTATTAGGGCTTGAGTGATACCTCCATAGGGTGATTCATCCCACCATGATCTGGGAGGGGGATCAGGTGTGGGGGAGAGAGGAAGATGAGTCACCTCTCTAGGTGCTGATCCTGTTCTGTTGAATGAGGGAGGAGCCAAGACCAACAGGTTTAGTGGGTGCCCATTTCCTAGGTAGGTGTGACAGAGCCAAGCCTAATCACAGGTTGTCTGCAGGCAGCTGACACCTCTGTTATTAAAGTGATCCCAGTTCTGGGCATAATCAGTTGTGGACAACATGAAAGATTCAGTGTGTTATTGTTAGAGCAGACCACTGGTTACTCCCTGAAAACGGGAAAGGCAATTTTAACACCCATAAAAATTCCATGACTTTCTTGTCCCATGGTGTGGCAGCCATTCCTCCCAGTTGTGTGTCTTATTCAAACTTGTCTCCTTTTCAGTTCTTCCTCTGCACTTCAGACTTGCACACATATTTATTTCTGCTTCATTTTTTCTTTTACCAAATACGAGCCTTGTCTCAGTGCATCTTCCTTGGCCTGGCAACCTCCGCAGCTCTGGGTGTCATAACTCACTACTGACGAGTTCTGGACTTCATCAGATGATGCTGCACACTTAAGCCTGTCAGTTCTTCCTTTCTCATGACTTTTGGGTCTGGTGGCCGATATAAGTGAAATCTGACAGAAGGAAAATATTAAATTCTCACAAGCTTGGGTGAAAATGTCTAGATTCCCAGGTAAAGGGAGGAATAATTACTGGGAGAATGGTCCTGACTATTGCAGACTCCAAAGTGTGATTTCCCTCCTGATCCCTTCTGCTGGGCATTAAGAAAATCTCTTTCTGCCTGGCGTCTAATAGACTTGAATTCAAACTACAGTTTTATTATAATCCTCTACAGACAGTGTTTCTGTAACATGAAGTTTCTCAAGAAACCAGGTTTTAATATTTTCCACATCCAGGGGACCAGTGACTTTCTCTTCATACAATGTTTTGAGCTTGCTCATTTATGACATCCTGTTTTTTTCCTCATGGGGAGGAATCAGAATATTTTGCATTTGCATCCCTTCCAATGAAAAAAAGATCATCTACTTCCAATCCCCTGGAATCATAACTCTTTCCTGTGGATCACAGACCATGAGGGTCTACAGATAAAGCATTGCCCTGTGCTCTCATGCCACTGACAGCTTAATCCAACATTGATCAGCTTTGTATTTGAGTCCTTGCTGTTGCTACAAAATTAACTTCATGGTGGCCAGCCTGAAGTCCTGGTGGCCATTGATTAGTTCACATACTTCATTCATAGTGGACAACAATTTGCTTGTCCAATTTCTTACATATTTCATGGCTTTCTGTTGCTATTTCTCACTGTCCCCCACAACAGACAGACAAGCAGCATTTACTTTCATTGTGGTGTTTAACATTTGAGTTTCATCAGAATTAATTTAGATTTTGTCACCCTTAATTGCTTCTCTCAGTTCTTTCCACCCTGGAAGTAGATCAGTCTGGGCTGTAGGAGGACCCGCCCGTTTTAAAACCCACTGACTCTGTTTTTCTCTCTTGGTGTCTTTCAAGGAAAATCTGTTATAAGTTATATGCATCTTTTAAGAACTTTGTCATGGTTTAAGCCCAGCTGGAAATTAGGCAGCCACGCACTCAGCCTCCCCTTTCTTCATCCCACCCTGGTGGAATGGGGAGAAGAATCAAAGTAAAGCTTGTAGATTGAGATAAGAACAGTTTAATAACTGAAAAGAAAGTAGACTTTTTATTATAAATTATAATAAAAAGGAAAACACAAGTGGTGCACCATAGAATTGCATCACACCCACTGACCAGTTCCTGACCCCCCTTCCCAAACCAAGATCAGCCCTTTCCCAGTAACTCCTCCCAGTTTATCTACTGGACAGGATGTTCTGTGGTGTGGAATATCCCTTTGGCCAGTTTGGCTCACCTGTCCCGGTTGTGCTCCCTGACAGCTCCTTCTGCAAACCTCCTCTGACAGAGCACCAGACAAGGAAAAAAGTCCTCAACTCTTTAAACACAACAAAAATAAAACCCCCATCTGTGTATTTTCAACACCATTTCCATTCCAGATCCAAAACACAGCACTGGAACAGCTACTGAGAAGAAATTAACCTCACCCTGGCTGAAACCAGGACAGAGATCCAGTGATATAATATTTTCAAAGGGAAAAAATTACAAGTTGTTCCATGCAGAGAAGGAAAGAACTAATGATTTTTAGGGGGGAAAAGAGGTACCTTAGCTTCATGGAATTTCTGAATATTCAGGCCATAAATCTCAAAAATCAAGGAATATTTTGCAATAGGCACATCTTCAGGATTTATAGGTTTTAGACTGGAACTATGTCAACTTTGTTCAATGTTTTCAGCTCCTGTGGCTGAATAGTTTAGCCCACAAAGGCTAGGCTGACACAAGAACTCAGTTTCCTCAACAAACAGCATAATTTGTTAACACCAGCATAATTTGGTCTTTGTAGCTCATCAGCTGAGCTCAATGTTCAACTCCTGGATGACTATAGCTAATTAAGGTGACTTTTGAACCCCAAAAATTACATTCTGTACTTCTTTTGGAGCCAAAAAACCAACATATGGTGTCCCTTGAAGAATTCAAGTCCTTAAAATTCCCCCTGGTCTTGCCAAAAAGAAAGTGAGATATTTATAGGGACTGAGGGGTAACATTCAGAGGAGAGGCATTGCCTGGTGTGAACCTTCTCATCCTGGAGATGTCTACAGTAGGTTTTCTAATAATTTAATTTATTTTAATTTTTTTTCCATGGGTATGGAGTGTTCTGATCTTCTGCAGCTCTGTGCTAACAAGTGCCTGAATGTCCATTTTTTTCTGGCTTCTTCTTACAACAGCCTCTTCTGTCGTGGTGTCTGGGACTTCTAAAGGAAAGGCCCCACTTGGCAGTATGGAATAATGAGATGTTTCCAGCATCTGTTTTTATTTCCTCTCAGGTAAGGACCTCTGTTTAAGGTAAAGCTTCCCATGGTCTTTATGCCCCGAGCTTTGCTGCTTGAGCCTTCTGCCGGCGACATCTCTGATCCGAACGCATTAAGATCACTTCTCCCCAGATGCCTACTGGCTTCTGTTTAATTTGGTGCGGCTGGATGGTTTTCTAGGACTACATCCAAGGTAGTCTCTGACCTTGCTGGTCCTTTAGTCAGCCGTGGTGCACACAGAGCCCCCCAGGAAGATGTGGTCAGTCCCCGGCGCCTTCCTGCGGGACGTGTCAGGTGCGCGAATTCCGCCGCGCTCGCTCCTTCTGGCAGGGCGCACACAGAGGGATGCAGCCGTGGCACATTTTTCACAGATGCCTTGTGTGAGGCCAAGAATAGGTTCTCACATTCATAAAACCGGCACAACCTGCCCTCAGGGAGGCGAGTAACTCATTTATTTTGCCTTTTCTTATCATTATTTCATCTGATCTCTCCTTTTTTTTTGTCCCTGAGACGGTAATGTGCATTTCAGCCGTGTCTTACATTCTGGGAATCTCAAAGTACTACACAACACAAGTGACTTTAGCCTCTTGCCATTTCAGCAAGGGTTTTTATTTTCGAGTTTCTCTTTCTGAATTGCTGGATTTGCTTGGAGAGCAATACTTTTCTCCACATTGAGACATAATCTACACATTTTTAAGGAGAAATAGATATGGGCTTAAAAAGAACTCAGTCACAGTGCAGGCAGGAGAGATCTCAGCCAATATTAAAAGTCCACAACCTAGTTACCGACATCAGTACAGGCCATTACAAAGCCTCAGAAATTCATGGGGTGATTTAATTTGCATTTTTGCTGGGTGGGCCCAAGATTCAGGAAGGACTACTGACAGTTTCCCTGGCAGGTGGATACTTTCTGGTAGTCTCAGCTTTGTGGAAACTGTAAAAATATTGTTTCTCTACCAATGTATTTTGTGGATGCCACATGGATTCATACCCTGTGTTAGGTGCTGATTATCATTTAGAAGTTGTAATACACAGCATGAAAGGATCGTAAATACACAGCATGAAAATGCCTCCATTTCTGGACGCTAAAGGAAAATTCTACCTAAAAAGCCCAGGACAAAATGAGAAATTTTATGAATCCTGGAGAGTTTCAGTTGTCCCATGTGCCAGACTGCACCTTGCTTGTAGGGAATAAGAAGTACTTAAGAATTTGTTGCTAAATTCATCAGTCAGTGTCTGCAGTGGAAATGTAGGGCATCAGGTGGAAAATAAAAATAAAATGAAGGAAAACTTGAGATAACTCCATACTTGAGCCAGAATTATGTTTGTTAGAGCACGGTGCCAATAATGCCAAGGTTGTAGGTTTGACCCCTATATGGACCATTCACTTAAGAGCTGAACTCAATGATCCTTGAGGGTCCCTTCCACAGCAGAATATTCTGTGATTCTGTGATATTTGCTTACTCTGAAGCTGAATAAAGGTTAATAATGTGTTGATTATTTTGTGTGTGAAACGTGTGAATATGGCATTGAGAAGCTCTATCAGGAGCCATCTGCATAAACGAGTTCACTCCTGAAGTGACACCTCTAATTTTCTCTTGATGATTTTCACCCGTGGCCCTTCATCATCTTGACTGTAACGGGCATGACACAATCTGAGCCTCACCTGCTGTTTCCATCCCTTCAGATCAAGTAAGGCTTTGTGATGGCAGCGAGAGCAATGAGGACTGAAATGAGATCACTGCGGTGGCTGAAGGTCGTTTGCTGCTGGAGACCCAGCAAAATCCTTCCCCACTGCCAGGAGAGGAGGTCCCCTCCATGCAAGGCATTTCTCTGCTTGTGTCACTTCCCTGCCTGTAAGTTACTGTGTAATTACATCATGGCTGGAAGTATTCATTAAAAAGCTGGAACCATTAGCAGAGGCAAGGCAGCCTCCTTTGTTTTGTGCAAAATTAGATACCAGCGCGAGCCCCGCTTCTAGCTGCATTCATGTTCGTAAATCAAAGTCAAGTATTTCATTAGAGTGTCTGCAGTGTATGTATATAACTCAGCAGCAGAGAGTCTGCTAAGCCTAATGTGTTGCATTTAATTAACATTTAATTAGAGGGTTTTTGTGGGAGGTGCGTAAGTATTTGCCAGGCGGCTCATAAACATGAATCCACATCTCGCTGGCTGGACATCAGTGCTCAGTTCTTCTAAATAAAGGCTGCAAGTTGAAATCATCCCCTCCATCCATGCAGATCTTGTCCCAGGATACCTCAAGATTCATGTGGTTACAAATTTCAGAGTTTAGTTTTCTGTTGGATCTCTCCTGTGGGTTTTTTTTACTGATCTACATAAAGTTGCATTTGAATGATTGTATTTACTCCTTTCTTACTCATTTGTGTGGTGAGTAGTTGGGTCATACTGGAATAAATTGCATGTCTTGTTAAGGAAAAAAGAAAAAGCTTAATTTCAGAAGGAAAACTCTTCCCTTTCAAACTTGTGAGCCCGAAAAATCAGAAGCTTTTAAGGTGCTGTGGTAGATGCCTCACAATTTAGGTAGCACAGTAATTTCCATTTGCAAGGAGAGATCTGTGATAATTTGTTCCAATAAAATCATTATTGACAGGTTTTTGGTGGCCTGTGCTAGACCAGATGTCAGAGGATGAGCTCTGATTTTTGACTGATGTCTGCATGGCAGTTCTGTGGTCAAAACAGGAAGCCAGCTGATCACACAAGGTCTTTGGAATCATTGGAATGAGCTCAAATAAAGTACATCCAAGCCAGAAACCTTGTCCAAACACTCCCCTGTAAGTGAAATCCATCTGACCTGGACAGATACCTTCAAGACAGGTGTCTCCATCTGAACAAATCACCCCAGGTTCTCTTCACTGAGACAAGTTCAGGGCATGATTTGTCTCACAAAATTCTGCAGACCTGTGACTTTACTGACTCTGGTGACTTGACATCTGCTATTACAGGAAGCCAGAAATCCTGTGCAGACATAGACACCTGAAGACAGGTAAGACAAATCCCACCTATACTTTCTCATGGTCAGGAGTAGAAGGAGACTGTGAAATTCTGTTGATTCAGGTCAGAAGAGGGTGGTGAGAAACTGAAACGGCTTCCCCAGAGAATTTTTGAATGACCCATCCCTTGCAGAGTTCAGATCCAGGATGGACCAGGCTTGGAGCAGCCTGGTCTAGTGGAAGGATTGGAATAAATTATCTTGAAGATCCCTTCCAACCCAAACCATTCTATGGTTCTATGATATAAGTGAAAACCTAAAACCGGTGGGTGTGGATATTGCTCCCTCAGCTATCATGCATGACATGGCTAAAACAATCCCCAGTGTAGGGGTTTTTGCAGGGACATCCTTCTCTCTGAAGACTCAGCTCATTACACTTTTCTATCCTAAAACCTGCCACCCTCACAGGCTGACTGAACTCAGCTGTGAGCCTAAGCCTGGACTATCTTAGGGCCTAGATACACAGCAGAACAGAAACAGCCCAGAGCTGTGAACTCGAGGGTTCATTGCTGCAGCTGTGGCTGCAGGCTCCTGAAAAATTACAGCCTAACCCACCTCATTTCTGCCACTGCTTCATTTCAGAGCCAGGTTTCACCTCATCCTTGTCCTACATGGCTTGTATCCCACGCTGTTAATCAGGCCCCGCTGTGCTCACCCCGTGGTTGATGGCAGAAGTGACCCATTTGGAGTAGCTGTCCTTTTCAGAGTGCTGCTGTGGTAGGGAGAATCTCACCAACATGACAGATTTTTTCACCCTGGACTAAACACATCTTCTGGCTAAAAATAAAAGGAAAGGGAAAAAAAAAATTAAAAAAGGAAGAAAGAGGGTTGGTTGGTTATTTCTTTTTCTCCACCTGACCAGCTGCCCAATGCTTTGCATTCTGAAAAGCTGTTGAGGAGGTCTCAGCTCATTACTTCTCATTTCTGTGCATGCTTCTGAGAGAAATGATCTCTTTGATCCTCTGCAGGTTGCCTGTCTTTTCCTCATGTGCCCTACACCTGAACTGTTTTTGTTTCATCCCTAATTCAGAATGCCAGGATAAGGCTGGGCCTTCAAGAGAAAGAAAAGCAGGGAAGAAAACAAATCCTATTTTTCAACTAGAGGGCTGTTTTTTTCCTCTGGCACACTAGAGTAAATCCATTATGGCTAGGACGGTGTGTTAGATAAAAGAAGAGCAGATGAGGAGTGAGGTGACAGAGGGTCTGATGTAGGAACATTTTCCTACCTGGGTTAGGGGGCTAATGGACTGTTGAGGGCCAGATCTCAGCTGGCACAATTTGTGTAGCTCCCCTGAAGTTAATGGAGTCAATGCTAAATTTCACCCCTTATGGACTAAAAAACCACTGAGCCTGAGGGTTTTTAAATGATGCTGCTCAGTGAGGTGGGGCCATAAATGTGTGTGGCAGGAGAAAGCTACAAGTTGTAATAAGCTCTCCATACCCTTCACCAAGGCTTTTCCCTCCTCTCAGGGAGTAAATTAATGAGCTCAGAATTCTGAGTTTTCCCCTCTGCTTGGAGTTTTTGCCACCCAGTCTCACAATTCAGATCAGGTCCCCCCAGGCCCACAGGGTGAAGCTGAGTTACACCAGCAGCAGGTTGGGCTCTCCTTGTTGGATCCTGGTGGGCTTCTCATGGGAATCATAAACGTGAAGAGGAGGAGGAGGAAGTAAAAATCACAAAAATAGCAGGAATTTGATTCAGTTTGGAGGTCTCTAAGTTGCCACTGATCAAATCCAAGTGCTTTCCTTGTGATAAAAAAGATTGCTTCCATCAATCTACAGGAAGGCTTCAAGATGAATCTCCCTCTTTCAGGTGTCTTCATCCTTTGGATCTGGGACAAAAACATTTTTAAGGTTACTTTTATACATCTTTCCTCTCCTTTCAGCTTCCTCCTTTGCCACAATCTGCAAGAGAAGGTCCAAACACAGATGCTGAGTTAATTTCAAAAGGCACCGCAACAGGGTTGTCTTTTTGTTCTCTCCATGTTTTGTCTCCCACTTTATTTTCCAGATCAATAGGAAGTTACCTCTGTCTTTATTGTTTCATATTAAAACTTGACCTACAGATAAGAATTAAAGCATGACAGGAATATGATGAAGTGTGAAGCCATAAGTGGCATTTGAAGTGTTCACCTTCCACAGCATCTGCTTTCCCTGGGTTTGGGCAATCACCCCATCCACAAGTGTTAAATATTTCAGTTCAGCACATTTTATGGTTGCTGAGGGATCAAGAAAAGACAAAAGCAGAGCGTCACTATTTGTTACATGATCACTTTTTAGAGGTGCAGGTCTCTGCCACTCACTAATACTGCTCTAGCAGCATGACTTTTGATCAGAGTTTATTTTCACTCTACACCTCACTGGTCACTATATTTCCAAATTTCTGACTCTGAGCTTGTGGACCACATGGGATCAAAATCACAGAATGGAAATCATCATATCAAAATTCTTGACACAGGTGTGCCCAGGGGTGGAGCCAGCAGTGGACACCAAGAAGGGACTGTGAATGCTCAGCCACACTCATGCCCAGCTTCAGATTTGACTCCTGCATCCTCTGTCTCTAAATCTAATTTTTAAATCTAAATCTAAATCTCAGCCAATCCTGCAGCTCCCTCTGCCCAGGGGACGAATCATTCCCTGTAATCCATGCAATGGGGAAAAACTTACGTGGGATGATTTTCTAATGAAAATAATATTTTGTATTTTTAACATCAAAATTTTCACATGACCATTTCTCACACCGATTTTTGCAACTAAAGCATTGTTTGTCTGTCAGCAAAAATTGAAGTGATGGTCCTTGCTTGCCAGCCTCCACAATATTTGTCATTTACATTTTTGCCTTCGGGCAGGGAGCTGGGCAGCAGGAGCCAAGACAAGAGTGGGAGGAGAAATCAGGTATGCAGGTATTCAGCCATGTGGGCAGGCAGCTGGTGAGCTAACATAGACCACTCTCTAAAATGCAATAACTTTGTAAATGCTTAAAACAGGAGAGGAAAATGCAACAAAAAAAAAAAAGGGGGGGGGGGGGAAGAGGCAAAAAAGGAAAAAAAAAACAGGAAAGAGGAAAAAAAAGAATGAGAGAAAAAAAAAGGAAAAAAGAAAAAGAAAAAATAAACAAAAGGAGAAAGGAAAAAAGGAAAAGCAAAAGGAAAGAAAATGGAAAAGAAATAGAAATAGAAAAAGAAAATCAAAAGGAATAGAAAGAAAAATTAAAATAAAGGAGGAAAGGAAAAGAGGAAAAGCCAATTAGGTTCCATTATTTGTTAATCTGCAGGATGAAGCATCTTTCTGGAGAAGGGATTTCCTATTTTCAGTGATTTCTTCTTTTTGGCGGCCACTTCTGCCCATGCAACCATCGTTGTGTCCTCTGCATCCTCCTGGGTTATTCATGGCCCCACTTTCACTTCAGCCTGGAATTTAAACCTCCTGATTGATTTCTGGCATCAATCCTGGCCCCACAACTCTTTGGTCATGTTTTGGGGCAGACAGAAGTTGTTTTCCAGCCTCTCAGCTGGTTCAGAAAATCCTGTATCTCAGTGTGGCTTTCACACTGGCTTTTCAGTTATATTTTCCTTTGAAGTGTGGTCATCCATCCAAGGAAACTGATTTTGCTCCACTTTTTCTGGACAAGAAAAAGCAGAGATGCTACAGAACCATTCAGTCACCCCAAGGAAAGGAGCTGTGCACAGGGATTATTTTTTCCCAGTTTGGACCTGTGATTTACCTGCAAAAGGCAAAACTTCAATTTCTTTGCATCATCCTGAGAAACAGCAAGGTGAAATCTACCCCAGGCTTTTGCTCACTTCAGCCCCTAATCAATCTTAGCAGCCATTTATTGCTCCATATTTTAACAAGCAAAAAAAGATTATGCCTTAATTATTTCCTCACATGCCTCTGAGAGTTTCAGGAATAAGGTAAACAGAGGGCCAGTACAAATAATCAGTAAAATGAAAATTAAGACATCAATTTCCTCTTCTGTGATCTAGTAGTTTAAACCCTGTGTCTTTTTCCAGCTTCATGATGGTCGTACATCTTTGTTTCCCTGTGTGATGGGTGAACAAGGCTCCCAATGGAAGGGGAAGTGATGTGCAAAGGTGGCTGCTTCTCCTGACTGTTGTGGAATCCTGCCTTACAGTAGATGCCTAATTATTGGAATTACCTGCAGAAAATCTGCTCTTAAAGCTGAATTTCACTCTTTTATATTTTTTCCCCGTGTAACTCACATATGAAAAGATGTTTTGAATCCCCTACACTGATATTTCTTTACAGGGCGACTGGGAAGTCACGGCCCTAAAAATTTGGAAATATTGCTGTGAATTTATCCCAGTGTTCAGCTGTTTCAGATTTACTGCCATATGTTGGCCTTTAGTGCAGCTCCCCCCGTCCCCCACGTTGTTAGCAGCCTCAGGTGTGCAGAATGGCCCCACGAATCCGTGAATGTGATAAATGTTATCCATTACCGGCAAGATTGTTCTGCGTCTCACTGCAGTTGGTTTCACGACAGAAATGCTTCCAGTAAAGAAGGCCTTTTATTTATTTATTCCAGGAGTTTCTGTGATTTCACAATTTCTCTGTCCAGAGCACTTTTCATTAGTTATTGGTTATTATAAAAGTTATCCAGTGCTGTTTTCAAATTAAATCCATTGTCTGCTCTCCTTGGGGACCTCACCAGGAAGAAGACTTGTGATGTGTGTTTAAAACCCTTCAGCTTGGCCAAGTGGGTGCAGACCAGGAGAGCAGAGGGAGCCCCTGATCCTTCAAGCCCTTCTCCCACACTGTCTCCTGGAGAAAGAACCATGTGCAAGGAATGACCTTCGAGGGGCTGAGGTAGTTGCTAGAGTTCCTAGAGTTTGTAGAGAGAGAATAAGTCATGTCAGGGACCATAATTATTATTTTTCAGTGTCCTCCAGCCTTCCCTGCACTGGTTAATATATCAGTGTATCATCAACTCTCCCATCGTCCTGAGGTGCTGCAGAGCTGCTTCAAAATCCACCAGCTACTGTTCCCCTTTGAAAGTCACTCTGCTATAAAAGTAAAAGCATCTCTCTGATCTCAAAAGCTGCTCTGAAATTCTCAAAGCCCCTTATGGCAAAAGCAATCATGTTTTAAATGCAGGTAAGTACCAGCTCTGGCTGAAATTCCAATGATCAATGATGGAAGGTGCGGGAAGGTGCGGGAAGGTGCGGGAAGGGAAGGTGCGGGAAGGTGCGGGAAGGGAAGGTGCGGGAAGGGAAGGTGCGGGAAGGGAAGGTGCGGGAAGGGAAGGGAAGGTGCGGGAAGGGAAGGTGCGGGAAGGGAAGGGAAGGTGCGGGAAGGGAAGGGAAGGTGCGGGAAGGGAAGGGAAGGTGCGGGAAGGGAAGGGAAGGTGCGGGAAGGGAAGGGAAGGTGCGGGAAGGGAAGGTGCGGGAAGGGAAGGTGCGGGAAGACTCAATCATAAAATCTCCCAGTGACTTTTCCTTGCCCTAATCACAGTCACTCTCACCTGAAGTAGCGAGGAAGCCTAAAACCCTTGTGAGAGAGATATGAAGATGTGTTTGTTCTGTAAAGGAAAGGACCTAAGAATTTTTAGCAAGGAAAGTACTGATGAACCCATGAATCATAGAATCATAAAATCTTAGAATGATTTGGGTTGGAAAGACCATAAAGATCATCTTGTTCCAAAGACCAATTTTAAATGTTAATGATCCTTCTGCAGGTTCATTCATGGCTGTTCTAGACTTAGTGGTGGCACATCTTGTCCCTTTTCTAGTGATGTGGTTAGTCCACATTCATCTAATTTTATTTTCAAGGCTGAAAAAGCTGTAGGATCCCTGCTGTGGGTTGGACGAATTTATCTCACATGGATTTCCATCTCGCAGAAGCTCATCCATGTGTGATGAACTCTGCAGAGAAAAACCCAAAGTTTGGAGGGGTCTGCTCTAGGACCTGTTTGGGGGTGCAGCATTTTCAGGTTATTTTCACTTCAGGATCCCACCACCATGCTGAGGGTGCTCTTGAGCTCAGCAAAGCAGGTGGTGCTTTTAATTGGATTAGTGCTGTTCCAGGAGGTGCTGTGATTACACACTGCCAAGAAATCACATCCTACCTGCTTCACTTTTCACAGGCATTTCATTTCTCCACAGAATTTCTGCCTGGCACTGATTTTGGGTGTTGTTCTGTGTTGCTAAACATCTGCTCTGTCCTACATCTAAGAGGGCCTCCATCCATTCTTGAAAAAAAAACCCCTGAATCAGAAGAGGGTGTTTTATTCACCCAGTGTGAAACATTGTTTGTGTCTGCAGGGGTCACTTAGAGAGGTCTCTCCGAAAATGTCTGAACAGGTATTGCTCCTTTTCCTCCTCTGTTTCTGTAGCAGCAAGGATTCACACCCATTCCCATCACATTTTCTGCCATTCAGTGGGCACTGTGGTTCTGCCTGCGTGAGTCCTTCTGCAGAGCGACGGAGAGGAGCACAGGAAAGCTGCTGTGTCTTCTGTCAGATGGAGTTTGGTAAATAAGTGTAAATAAGGCTTGCAGAGCCGTCCACAAGTTTAAAAGGATCCAGCCAGAAATAGCAAGCTGGTAGGGCGAGCTCTGCTCAGCAACATCACCCTTGGCCATCGAGTTTCTGTTTGGTTTTTTTTTCTTTTCTTTTCGGTGACTGAAGAAAAAGCTGATGAAAGAAAATGTGCATAAAGGTCCAGGAAGCGACCTGGAAGTGAAAAAGCAAGAAGAAAGGCTCTGAAATGGCTGTATCTCAAACAGGGGCTGGGCAGCTTTCTTTACCCCTATATTTCCTTTTATCTGTGTGTAAGATGCCATTATTTTTGTTTGCAGCAGAGCAGGGAAGCTCATCTAACAGTCAGATCCATTGTGTGACATGTTTTTCATAAATGAATGACTGAGGACTTTTTTTTTTCTGTCACAGAGAGGGCTCCCAAAAATGGCTTGGCATAAACTCCTTCATCCTAAAGCTTTCCATGGAGATTTCTGGGAGGATGAGAGATCACTCTGGACATGTGCTGGATCAAGGGGGCTTTGATCCATGATCCCAGCTAATCCAAAACCTGGCCCCATCCCCATGGGCACAGTGTTATCCAGCAAGCAACAGACAAAGACACCTTTATATAGTGCTTAAAGAAAAATGAAGAACATTTTACAGTCTTCTTAGGCCTCTCAATAGGCAGGGATTTCTTTGAAGAGGCCAAATAGTTGTCAGAGTGAGTTTGCACTGAATTACAGAGTGTTTGAAATAGCTGGGACTGGAGAGGTTAACAGATACTCTCATTAAAATTCAGTCCTTTAAACTGAAATATCCTGAAATCTGCTGCACTTCACACCACATGAAAGTGGGTGTAACAGCAATGAAATAAGTTGGAGTTCTTCTCTGCTTAAAGTGTCGGGCAATTTGCAATGCAAGGTGCAATATTTTGGTGTGAAGACATCAACTGGCCTTTCCCAATGCAAACTGGGCAGAGATTTAAATTTACACTGGCAAAAGACCTGGTTCCAGGAGTTCAGCAGATGCCCAAGAACCACAGTGCTCCTAAAGAGTGACAGAAACCATCAGGGAGGGTAAAAACAAGCTTTGAGCATCCCCTTGGAACTCGGTTTCTTGGTTTCTGCCAGCCCCATGTATGTCTATTTATAATTGCAACTTCCCTCAGTTAATCATGTCAAAAGTGGCATTTTCACCTCTGGGAACTGTATCTGATGTAACAATCTTTGCAAAATTGTTAATCCCCAATGTCAACCCCCCAAGTAAACTGATTACGGTGCCAGCAGCACGAAATATGCTCAGACCTTCCATTAATGGCTGCACAAACCATGGCAAATTTTGAGCTGAATTTAGATGTATGAGAACATTCCTGGTACTTCAGGGAATAATATACACACAGCTTCAGACATCATGTGAGTGGGTAGCTGCTGAGCACAGGAGCCATCCACTAGTTGGTGGTAATTTGTGAACTAGAATTTTATCATTTACTCGTGTGGAAGCAGTCCATGCAGAAGCAGTAGGGCCAGGAAACTGGAATGCGTTAAAAAGAAATGACTGTCAAGGAATATTTTGCTCATGGTTGCCTTGCCTTTCCCACCAAAGGCTGCCCAGAAAGTTTCTCCTCTCATGGCACTGCAGACCAGCACGCATCAGATACAGGGCTCAGCATTCCCACTTTGTCAAGAAATAGAATTGACTGGAGATGTCAACCACAACCTGACTGCAGAAACCCCAGCAGTGCAAAGGACCATGTGGAGAAGCTGAAATAACTGTTAGATACCTGGAGATTTCAATTTGTTCCAGCCTTGGCCTTCCCCAGTCCACCTTGGCAGGGAGCAAGAGAGTATTTTGTGTGGGAAAAAAAAAAAATTAGCAGTTTCATGTTTCATCTCACAGGGGAAAAAAATGAAATAAAAAATTAAATAAAAAATTAAATAAAAAATTAAATAAAAAATTAAATAAAAAATTAAATAAAAAATTAAATGATAGATAGATAGATAGATAACCAGACAGGAAAAGATGTTATTTGAGTTTTACAGTGTCCTCGTTCTCAAGGTCAAACCTTTCTCCTGTGAGGACAAGGGCAGGGGGAACCTCTTCAGCTCCTACATGAGCCCATGTTCAGCTACCTGCAGTTCCGTCCTCCTGAAAAAATCACTCTGAGTCCTGCCCCTGGCTCATCTGTGCTGGTGCTGGCACTGATTTGGAGGTATCAGGACTTGGGAGTAAGCTGGGGAGCTCAGTAGTGTGATAGGGCAGAAGGAGCCCTATGATCCCGGTGATTTACACCTCCAGACCCTCCTGTATTCCTGGAGGGTGCTGAGGCCCTGGCACAAGGTTCCCAGAGCAGCTGTGGCTGCCCCTGGATCCCTGGAAGTGTCCAAGGCCAGGCTGGATGGGGCTTGGAGAAACCTGGGATAGCAGAAGGTGCCCTGTCCATGGCAGGAAGTTGGGACTCCATGATCTTTAAGGTCTCTTCCAACTCATTTTATGACTCTATGACATTCTTCTCAGGAGACAGCCCATCTGTTGCCTCCCAAATGTAGTTCAGGCAATACCTCCCTCCAAGAACTTCTCTCAGGTGATGGAATGGGTGGGGCTGCAGTATTGGTCCTTCCCTGGAAATGGTGAACTTGGAAGTGGAAGCACTGAAGCAGCACAAAGGCATCTGGGTGGAGTCATCAGCAACACACAGAGGTTGCTTTCCATCTGTTCATGTTTCAGGAAACCACACTGCATCCTTGAATAACTGTCCTTGCTGGTCCTCACTGCATGCTGCTCAATTGCTTTGGAGACAAAATATCAGTTTCTTAATGCCCCACCACCCCTCCTTCCCTTTTTTTTTTTGCTGCATGTGTTTGAAATTAAATTCAGATTTTAAATCACAGGATAATTTATCACCTTTTTTTCTAACAGGCAACCTCTCCCTGGTTAAACAGATGATTTACCTGTGGCTTCACCCCTCTGGGAATGAAAGTCTTCTGCACTGAATGGATGATTTGGGGAATCTTTTTTGGAAGCTGATGAGCAGTGGAGAAGTCCCCAGCTTATATGATTTAAAACTCAGTATCCACACCACATGAGTGAATTTTTACTTTTTCCAAAGATATTATGGACTGTCCCTGCTCTGTGCTGGGTTAGGACCTCATTATGGTCACTGTGGTCCAGGAAAGTGGCTTAAATCCCTGGAGGTATTTAAAACCTGCAGGTGTGACACCTGGGAACATGGCTTAGTGGTGAAATTGGCAGTGCTGGGGTTGGACTCAGTGATTTTAAAGATCTTTTCCAACCCAAATGATTCTTTGCTTTTGCCTTGTTATCAAATCCATTTCCTTTGGAGAAGACTGCATCCAGATTGCAACTCAAGAACCAGGACTGCAAAGTGACCTGAGAACTCAGTGTCACTGAGATTGATTGGACGTGTCCCTGATCCAAATACTCTGAAATGTGAGGGAAACCAAAGCAAAGGAGGAGGTAAGAACCAACAAAAGAGTTCTTATATACTCTGTGCAACAGAAACACGTAAAGAATCATAGAATTATTAAGGTTGGAAAAGACCTCAAAGATCTCCACCTGCCAAATCCAAATCAATGGGAAATTACCACAGTGGTGAATTCAAAAGCAGGCTCAGTCTTCCCATGAAAAACAGATGAATGTGATTCAGAGAACAAAACATTTCCACCATCCTGAGGCAAATAGAAAGGCAGCTCTGGGAGGCGAAGGAGGATGTAAATTAGTGCTAA